>NW_011896983.1:0-5218 GCF_000151845.1 Pteropus vampyrus | reverse complement strand
AAGGCGTTCTGGATCAGTGGTTCTTCAGTTTTAGCAAACATCAGAGTCACCTGGAGTGCTTGTTGCAACACAGATTGCTGGGTCTGCCTCCAAAGTTTTCACTGGGGCATGGCTCCAAAATTTTTATATCTGACAAGTTCCCTAGTAATACTACAACTGCTAGTATGAGGGTCACCATGAGAACCACTAGACAATATTAAAAATATTTAAAAGACTTAATAACAAAAGGGAAACTGTATTAAAACAAAAAGACAGCAGACATAATTAAAAAAATTAACTATGAACTATATATTAGGAAATAGTTTTGAATTAATATTAATACTTAGCATTTTTGTTGCTTTATAAAAAAGGTTCTTAGGACATGCATGCTGAAGTATTTAGGGATGAAGTATGATGATGTCTGTAATTTATTTAAATTTCTTATAAAAATACATATACATACGCAGACTCATAGACATACATAGAGAGTGCAAATGTGACAACATATTAACAGTGATATTAAGTAAAGAATATACACATATATATGTTGAATGTACTATTCTTTTGACTTTTCTGTAAGTTTGAAGTTTTTCACAGTAATAATTTTGGAGGAAAAAGCACTTTATCTTTGTATATGACCCTTGTAATTATAGATTAATAACCCCAGGAATAATTTTTAAATCTGTGTTAACTTTTTTTGCCTTCTCTTCTGATTCCGTAATGTGCCCTCTTTAAGCATATCACGCTAGCACTGACTGAGATCTTTTCGGAACGATATGTTTTCACAAACAGCACTGTTTTTCTAAACAAAATAAATGAGAGTGAAAAATTATCAATCCCTCCCACTCTAATCCCATCACTCTATGATTTCCTTTTTGTGTACACACACACACACAAACACACACACACACACTCACACACTCCACATACACAATCCATTCTTTTTCATTTCTCTCTCACAAAAATGTATAACACTCATGTTTAATTTGTCTTACAACATGCCTGACTGGTAAAGGTACTTATTTTATCAGTTATTGAGTCACGCCTTGTTCCATTACACAACTATTTACTGAGATACTACTATATGCTGATCAATGTTCTTGTAGATGGAGATATAGCAGTAGAAAAGGTTTCAGCCATAGATACGACAACCTAGAGGTGGAATACAGGCAATAAGCAAGTAGACAGAATTAAAAAATGAACAACTGTAATCATCTTATATATAAACAATTGTATATATAATGAAGGTGATAAAGGCTAAGAGGATAGAACTAAGACACAGAACATGTTGGTGCTAGTTTAATTTCTCTGTATTCCAGGCTCGTGAATTTGGGTAGGTCATATTACGTATGTGAACCTCAATTTTCATGACTAAAATAGGAATAATAATCCTTGCCTAAGTACCCTATCCCCTAGCATGGCGACTATGAAGAACCTCAACTATTGAATAATTTGTATTATCATTGCCAAATGACAGCGTACTTTGGGATATATTTTGAGCTTTGTATAATTCTTATAATAATAAGTCATCTTATAACTGTTCTACTGCTGTGTTAGTAAGGATTATGCAAGCTGCCGTAACAATGAGCCCAACAATTTCAGTAGCCTAACAAAGAGAAGTTTGTCTTCCTTACTCAAAAATCCAGTGCTTCCTCCAAGTGTGATTCTTGAGGTTCTGCCATCTCCTACCAAGACCTGTTATCTGCATCAGGCCAGTGAAAGGAAAAAATATGAAGAAAGCACAGCCATTTCTCAAAAGCCTTGGTTGTAAAATGACACACTTCACTTTCACTAACATTTCTCTGTGTAAAACACACTCATTTGATTATATCTAAATGCAGAGGAGTATGAAATAAAGTCTGGCTTTGTATTTCCCAAAGAAGAAAATATGAATTTTAGTGAGCAAAAGCAATTTCTACTATAAGACTAAAATATTTTTCCCATTTACGTTCTTGCTCGTTATGGAATAAATGTAATATGTTAAAGAAAATAGAAAGGGTAATTTTCAATCAGTTAAATATTTATTATGAGCTGATTGTATATGAGGCACAATATTATATTGACGTTTTTGCCTGTATAGCAAAGCCCAGCACCTATCACAGTGCCTGGTACAGAACAGGTATTTCAGTAGGTATTAATAGGTTAATAAATGGATAAACGCCACTAGATTCCAAGTTCCATGAGAGCACAAAGTCTGATTTGTCTACTACTGTCTCTTAGGGCTTACCACTGTGCTTAGCATATAGTTAGCAATAAATACACGCTAAAAATTTATATTTTGAAACCCAAAGTTATATTTTGTTCCTCAAAATGAGCATATGCATTTATAGCATACTCTTGAAGCAAAAATTTTTATAACACATTTAGTCATGTTAGAATAATTCCAAGTCATCCAGGCTTTACCCAAATATGCATGAATACTTAAATAACTGACAATTCCACAGAGCTATTATAGCTATATTTTAGTATCAAAGAGTAATAAGCAAATCAAGTAGACAGCATTTTAAAAATGGAAATCAGTAGGTGCCTTTAACTGAAAATTAAAAATAAGGCACTCTAACTTCCAAAGAGCCTCATTAATTAATTTAAAAATGAATTTTGAAGATCCTGGATGACACTGCAGTATCCCTAAAGGTCAATGTGGTTGTGTAAAGACAACAAAAAGAGCAGTAACCACAACAATAATAAATATGATCTGGTCCTTTATGGCAAAGATCTAGACTTAGAAACCTAGAAGAGGAAGTGGTGTTCCTCATCAATTTATAGTTAGACATTGTTTTTCGTGACATATTCAGAGGGCAACAAATCCAGTTAGATCCAGATATAGCACCTTAAGTTGGCCTGACATGATCCACATGGTAAAATTGTGAACATCACAATCAACTGACTTTGGGAGAAATTCTAAGATGGTCACACCACATTTTATAGTCATTTGTGATTCATTCATTCTCTCTATTTTAATCTACCCATATATCTATAAATGATGTTGTTTTTCTTCTTTCATTTCTGGGATGTCAGCACTCAAATTGATCCATTTCAAAGACCACATCTTCTTTGGAGAATTATATATTAGTATTACAACCATGAAAATAATAATTGAAATAAAAAATGGGATCTAAAAATCTGAGAATCACCATGAAGCAATAATTCACGTTAAGACCACTCTACTATTATATCAGGCATGTCACCTGTATTTGAGAAATACATGAATAGGAGAATTGTGATAACTAAAGCAATTTAACTTTTTAATTTAGCATTCAGAATTTGGGTCCTCTGATTAAAACAATTCTTTTTTTTAAATTTATTTATTTTAATTAGTTTCAAGTATACAGTACATTGATTAGACATCTATATAGTTCGTAAAACGATCCCCCAATTGCTCCCTCCCTCCCCTGACCCTCCATCTAGCCATTACATTAATGCTAACTGCATTCCCTATGCTATGCTCTCCATCCCTGTGACCATCCATCAACTACTAATTTGTACTTCTTTAACCCTTCACCCCATTATTCCAGCCCCCCAAACCATCCTCCCCTCTGTCCATCACCAAATTGTCCACTATATCTGTGAGTCTGTTTTTGATTAGTTTGTTCTTTTTATTTCTTAGATTCCACACATAAGTGAAATCACATAGTGTTTATCTTCCTCTGTCTGACTTAAATGCCTTCTAGATCTGTCAAAGCAATATCTTTTTCCATTCCCTTCCTTTTCATACGTAGGGGCCTTGTTTTCTTATCCTTTCAGTCACTCTATCTTTTGGTTGGAGCATTTAATTCTTTTCCATTTGAGGTATTTGTTGATAGGAATGTAGTTGTTACCATTCTTTATTCCTATTTTTGATACATGTTTTTTCATCTTAAAGAAGTTCCTCCAACATTTTCTGTAATACTGGTTTGGTGGTGATAAATTCCTTTAGCTTATTTTTGTCTGGGAAGCTCTTTATTTCTCCTTCAACTCTAAAGGAGAAATAAAGAGCTTCCTTTCGCTGGATAAAGTATTATTGGTTGTAGATCCTGGGTCTTCATTCTGTCAAATGTTTTTTGCCAAGCCCTTCTGTCCTGCAGTTTCTTTTGAGAAATCAGTTGCCAGTCTTATGGGTGTTCCCTTGAAGGTAACTATCTCCTTTTCTCTTGCTGCTTTTTAATATTCTTTCTTTGTATTTAAGCTTTGGCATTTTAATTATGATGTTTCTTGGTGTGGGCCTCTTTGGATCCCTGGTTTTGGGGATTCTCTGAGCTTCCTGGGGTTTTAGATCCATTTCCTTCACCAGGTTAGGAAAGTTTTCCATCATTATATCTTCAAAAAGATGTTCAATATCTTGATTTTCTTCAGGTATGCTGATCAGAAAGATATTTGGACCCTCAATAGTGTCCCATATGCTCCTTAAATTATTTTTATAGTCTCGGCATCTTTTTTCTTGCCATTGTGATTGAGTGTCCTTAGCTTTCCCATCCTCTGATAGGTCATTTGATCCTCTTCTTTATTCACTTTTGTTTATTCCTTTGCTTATTCCATTTAATATACTTCTTATCTGGGATCATGTGTTCTTCATTTCAGACTGGTCCCCTTTTATAATTTCCATTTCCATTTTTATGTTTTGTTTTTTTTTTTATCTCTTTGTTGAAGTTCTCACTGAATTTATCTACACTTCCCAAAAGTTCATCGAGCATCTTTATAACCAGTGTTTTGAACTCTGCATCTGTTAGATTACTTGACTCCATTATCTCTAGATCTCTATTTTGTTCTCTCATATGGTTTTTGCTTCTTTGTCTTCCCATTTTGGCTGCCTTTACATGTCTGTTTCTATGTACTAAGCAAAGCTCCAAAGTCTCCTGGTCTTATTAGTGTGGATTTATGAAGTAGGTGTCCATTGGCCCAGTCCTGAGAGAAGTTCAGCTGCAGGCAAAATTTAGCCCAAGCCTCTGCCCCTCCAGGGTCACCTGTTAAGATTCAGCAAGCAATTCACAGATGCTTTGCTTATAGTTATCTCAAAAGGCCACATCAGAAACCGAGGCCAGCTGCCTCCAGTGTGAGTCTAAGCGCTGCTCAGCAAGGAGCATCTGACTCGCTGAGGATACACCTGGATGTGGCTTGGGTGGTGCCACCAGTGGGGGAGGCTGATTTCAGGGAATCTTCTGGGCGGAGCAACCTCTGTTATCCAGTTTGATGAGGTCAGCTATGGTAGTCCTGTCTCCATGCACTGGGAGTGGGGAGGGCTCAACAGGGAACGATGGATATG
>NW_011896982.1:4522-6583 GCF_000151845.1 Pteropus vampyrus | reverse complement strand
TGTGAGATGATTTTATTCTCGTGTTGCCTGGCAGCCAGGCTGTTGGCTGGGCTGTCTCAGCTCTCCTGTGGCCCTTATTCTCCAGCAAATTGGCCCAGGCTTGTTCACACAGAGCTCTCAGTGTCACATGAGCAACAAGCAATGAAACCCCAGGGCGCGAACGCTCACACTATGTCTATTAACGCTCCGATGCCAAAGCAAGTCACATGGCCAGGCTTAAGGTGGATAAATAGAGTGCAGCCTCAGTGGGAAGAAAGAATTAGTGACCATTTACCAGATGCAGTGCGGAGATCAGACAACGGGCACCAAGGAGGAGGGGGCAATGACCACCACTGGAGGAACCAGGGAAGATTTCCTAGGGGAGGTAATGCTTGAGGCCCAGCCCTGAAAGATGAATGCGAGTTCTTCTGGGAAAGTCAAGTTCATGCACATTATTCATGTGACAATTGTGAGGAAGGAAAAGAAACCAGAGCAAGGATTGCTTGGTCATCAATAAGTTGGACTGTCAGATGGAAGGGGTGTGGTGGAGGGAGGGGACAAAAAATACAGTAACATAATAACGATAAGGAAAGCTAACACTAGCGGCAACGCATAAGGGTCAGTAAGAGAACATAATGTCGAGCCAGGAGAACTTAGGTGCATTTACTTAACGTTTCTGTGCTTCAAACTCTTCATTAATGAGACGATAATAATAATTATTTCACAGGGCTTTTATTTGAGGGGATTAAAAAAATCAGTAACATGAGAAGCCATTATAATCGTTCCTTACATGTGATAAGCATTCAGTAAATTGTCATGATTTATAGATCATTCCTCACATGTCTGCTTTTTGAAGCCATTATCTGGTTTAATGCTTACAACAACCATAGATAGATACATTGATCCCACTTTAGAGACGAAGGAGCTGGGGCTCAGAGGGTCTGACCCAGAGTCAGCACCAGTAACCACGCGGGGCTGCCGTCTGAGAGTCGGTCTGGATGGCCTGCACTCTGGAATTGCTCTGTTTCAGTTCCCCTTGTCCCGTGTGTTCCTACACACAAAAAGGGTGCGGGGCATTTTAAACACAAATCACGCCTGTGCCATCATCTCACAGGTCCGCCAATGCGCTGGAGCGATGTGAGGCTTTGTTTACACCCATGAAAGCCTGTGTTGAGGTTTTCCTGTAAAACTGCTGTTTTCTTGAACGTGAGGGCGGTGGGGATGCACCCTGACTTGACTGTCTTTGGCAAGAGGCAGGATATTTTGGTAACCGAGTAAACCGAAAGCAACCGTCTCCATGAATCCGAGGGTGTTTGTGACGGACTCGTCAAGGCCCTCGCTCCTGTCTGACACTGGAGGTATCCTTGCAGGTGGTCACGCATTCATACACAGACACCCCGCAGACATGCCGTGGATGCCGCTCAGGCTTTCTGGAGCAGTCATGGCCCGGTGCGCGTTTTCTTCCCTGGTTCTGATCCAGACTAGAGTGGCATTCGGGAGCACACCGCCACCAGAGCACAGAATGTTTGTTTCAAGAATCCGGAAGGTTAAACCACTCGGTGTTCTGCCAAGTTACAGCAGAGGGGTTTTGGAGCAGTCTGGTCAAGCTTGACCTGGGTCATGAGGGATCCCATAATTTATTATCTATCCTACACGCTGATGTCTCTCAATTCTGGAATGGACAGCAAAATACGGCACCATGAGGGAGAAACTGTGAGTCGATAGCTCTGGAGCCGACTCTGTGATGCACAGCATTTTACCACAGGAGGCGGGCAATGGTATCACCCCTCACTTACAGGTAAGGAAACTGAGGCACAGGAGGGTGTGAAATCACTTGCTAAGGCCCTAGGTCAGGCTCTGTCCAACACTCAATCTGGCTCTGTCCCCAAAATGCCACTTGGAACCTGCTACATACACAGATGGGCAACTGCCACCACGCCCGTGCTGATCAGGATTACCAAGGTACTGCATGGCCACTGTAGAGATACCCTACTTTTCCATCTCTATGTTTCCATGGGGTGTCCACTTTCTCTCCTGATCAAGAAGACTGGGTGGCACCAGACAGCTTGTCTGGTTGGTTGT
>NW_011896982.1:0-307 GCF_000151845.1 Pteropus vampyrus | reverse complement strand
ATCTTCAAAACTTTTTTCCATCTTCTCAAACTGAAACTCTGTCCCCATTAAACACTAACTCCTCATCCCCTCCCCCAGCCCCTGGTGACTACCGTCCTACTCTGTATCTCTATGAATTTGATACCTCTCGGGGCCTCATGTGAGTGGAATCGTACGGTATTTGTCTTTTTGTGACTGGCTCATTTCACTCAGAATATCCCCCATGTGTATCTATGTTGTAGCCCGTGTCAGAATGCCCTTCCTTCTTAAGGCTGAATAATATTCCATGGTATGGATAGACAACATTTTGTTTATCCATTCATCCGTC
>NW_011896981.1:4194-6425 GCF_000151845.1 Pteropus vampyrus | reverse complement strand
TGTGACTTGGTTCTGGTCCACCAGTGTTCCAAATTGTTGCCTCTGCTTGATAGCACCAGAGGGTTGCATGGGTAGCTACAGGCATCCTTTACCCTGCGCCTCCCTCCACCTGCCCTGGTACCCAGGGAGGTCACCCCAAACCCTTGTGTGGGTGCCTTGTTAATATCAGGCTTCCCTGCAGGAATGTCTAGCCTCATCTTTTCTGAAAGTTTGGACACCCTGTCTCACTCTGCAACACTAACTGGCACTTTGAATTGATGTCCTTTCTTTCTTGGCACTGATCCATGTGGTGATTTGGAGACATCATGATCTACTGAGTAAATATTCATCCACGTCAGACAAGAGTTAGTTAGTGATTGTGCAAATGAGACTGCTTTACTAGATCTGCCACTAGGCCCTTCGCCTGTCCTATCCAGGGGTTGCTCAGCATTGATATATCACACTCTCAGAATGAAGTGATAAGCTGTTCAAAAGACATGGCTGGAAAATGTGCTGTTTAGATGGATGCTATCAAATCTAAAGAGTAAATTTAACATAAGTACAAAACAAACTGTCATTTATATTTTCCTGCATATTCTGGGTGAAACTTGCATTTGTGCCCATCATCAATAGAGCACAGGAACAGCCTTTGATGGAGTCAGTGGAGTCTAGAATTAATGAATGGCATGGATGATGCAGTGAATAATAATACAGCATTAAATAAATGTTATTAGGAAAAGAAAATACATATTGCTTGATGAGAGGGGCTTCTCTTGAATAAAATTAATTAAGCAAAAGTACTACAAATGAGACGAGATCCTAAAAAGGCAAAAAAATGAGATGCAGCAGGCATCTAATGATTGTCCCAAATATTCAACTAGTCTCCCCAAATAGGAGAAGGAATATTTCTCCATTGTATTAGAAGAGAAAGTAAAGAATGTTAACAAACATTTATCAGATTGTAGATTTCATGGAAGGAAGTTACAGAATGTCTTCTTTCATGACCTTTAGTTTTCAGCTTTGTGAAGCAGAGATGAAAGTATCTGTTTCTAGGTTGTGGAAGAAAAGAAAATAGTCTCTAAGGAGACTCCCATAAGTAAAGTTTTGCTTTATGATTTAAGTGTTATTTAACATAATGAATAATACATTCATGAAGCACATATCCACTAGGAACTTGAGCTGGCAGGGAATGTGAATGAATAAAAATGAATCTGAGGAAATAAATAAATGACTGTCATATTTACCAGTTATATTAAACTTCTAGGAAAAAAATAGCTATCTCATTTCACCTAAGATTATTTCTCCAATATTGAGACTTGATTAGGAGTCAAGAACTTAAGGATATAAGGATTAGGGATATTAAGAATGATCTTTGTCTTTAAGAAATATAGATTTAGTGGAATATAGGCTAGAACATAATCTCATCATAATGTGGTAACTCAAGATATAATATGCATGAATGCAATAAGTCCAGAAAGGAGTGACTACAGCAGGACTTCCTTGTGAATATTTTTCTGAGATAGATTTTTAGTAAAAGTTAATTATACAGAAAAGAGTGGAAAGAATGTGTCAGTTAAAGAAAAGTGCACAGAAATACTGTTTAGTTATTTTTGTGTAACAAACCACTAAATTTAATGTTTTCAAATATCAACCAATTATGTAGCTCTCAATTCTTTCCATTGACAATCTGAACTTGACTTAGCTGGCTGATGTTTCTGGTCTTAACTGAGCTCCTACATGCATTTATAGGGTTCAGGGCAGCTCTGATTCCAGAGAGTTGGCTGGCTTTTGACTGAGGCAAGGGGACAGTGGAAGGAGGCTCAGTCACATGAGGAGCTATCCCAGCTTATTCACTTGGAGGCTTGTCAAGGATTTAAGGGAAACTCTAGGCTTGGAACGGGTGTAATACCACTTCCACATGTTCTCTCAGCCAAAGTATTGGCTACAAGAAGTCATGAAGGCCAGCCCACATTCAAGGGTAAATAAGTAAATCTATGTCTTAATAGAAGACTTGCAAAGTTTCATTAAAATGGGGCATGTGTTCAGGGAAGGGTGAAAATGTGTGCCATTTATCTCTGCCTCTCTTTCTTTCACTCTTTCTTTCCTTCCTTCCCTCCCTCCTTTCCTCTCTTCCCTCCACCCTCCCTCTATAGTTCTTTCTTTATTACATTTTTACCACAATGAATAAAGTCTTCCAGGCATGGGATAGCTTTATGTAAAATTAATTAACTTTATTAATTAATAAAACTAAA
>NW_011896981.1:0-2234 GCF_000151845.1 Pteropus vampyrus | reverse complement strand
ATTTTTTATATTGGTGTTCAGAGATCTTGAATTACAGTCATGCACTGCATAATAACGTTTTGGTCAACCATGGACTGCATATATGGTGGTGACCCTATAAGATTTTAATGGAGCTGAAAAAATTCTATTGGCCATCATAGCTGTTTTAACGTCCTAGCACAATACATTATAATTGCCTATGGAATTCAGCACAATAACATGTTGTACAGATTTGCAGCCTAGTAGCAATATGCTACACAATATAGCCTATGTGTGGAGTAGGCTATACCATTGAGGTTTGTGTAAGTGCATTCTGTGATGTTTGTAAAAGGACAAAATTGCCTAGGGACACATTTCTCAGAATGTATCCCTATTGTTAAGTGATGTATGACTGTACTGACATCTTGTAAAGGTACATATTTCCAAAAAAAGCATCTTGGTGTATACACTGTGTGTGTATATATCACACCAAGGTGTACGTCCATACATAGACATGCACTGATTAGATATAATAAGCAGAAAGTAATTCCTTGAAGGCAACATTATCACGTCATCTCTTTCTTGAAACAACAGTTTTCAGATCGGCTTTGGGGTTAAATGATAACTCAGAGTTTTTATTTTTCATATAACTGAGAAACAAAAGGTTTTCAAGTTTATTTAATATGTAACTAATAATAATTCAGAGACTCCTAGGACAAAGCAAATGGAATTTAGTGCAAAAGGAAAACTCTATAGATTATTAGTTTAGAAGATAAAAAAAATCAAGAGTTATTTCTCTTCACTAAAAAAAAAGAAAGAAAGAAAAAAATAAAAAAGAAAGAAAACCAGTTACTTCAATGTCTAATCATGAGGAAAAGATATTGCTAGTTTCCATGGCAACTAAGTCCTGCGTATTCTTACTCATTTATTTTCTACCAGAATCTGCCTCACTATGGTGAAAAGAAATTCAGTGTCACATATATGAAAACTAATATTTATAGATCCAAATACATTTTTCTATCTAGGGTGACTAAGATGCTGAAATCCAGCATAGGTTTGAACAAGACAACTTAATTTAAATGTGAGAAGAACTGAAGTTTCTCCTGAATTTTACTTATGTATGCAGCATCCATTATTTGAGCATACGAGAGAGATGTTTTTTCTTCCACTTTGATAGGCTGAGCTCTTTGGAGAGTTTATTTTATTTCCTCTAGTCAGAAGTTGATTTCAGTGGCACTCTGGCACCAACTTAAAAGTCAAAATACAAAAGAATGAGCACATTTATTCTTGTTTGGCAACGATAAGATTTATTCTACGTGGTTTAAAAACACCTGACAAACGATCTACTTGATACCGAACTTTCAAATACATTCATAGCATATTTTCCATGAAAAAAATGTTAACATAATTAACTAACTGTTTTGTTTCCTGTAATTACTTAAAAAAATATAAATTTCAGTTACAGCTATGTTACATAATTTGACCATAGTGCTGTTTTGGTTAATCCATTGATGGATTTCTTGTTCACAAGTTAGAAAGAGATTATTTTATTTTGGAAGCACAATTTTAACCTCTCTAGCTTTTTCATGTACTAAGTCATACAATTCAAGTATGTGATTTTGACAAATTTATTTGTGACTTTGTCATACTTGTGAGAATATGACTCATTCTGCTCTTACTCTATTTACTGATGTATTTTCAGATGTCCCTCTGTATTTTTCTGCATAACTACTTTAATAATTTTTTCCTGTATTTTTGATTTAATATCTGTAATCCTCAAAACACTCTAGGTTTCATTTAGGGAACACATTTCTTGTTTTTTGCTGTGTCCCAGTACCTGACATAGAGTCTGGCATACAGAAGGGCTCAATAAATATTTGATGAATGGAGGAATGAATAATGAGGCAAAAATTCACTTTTTCTGTTAACTGTTTATTTTATAATCAAATTTAAATAATTATATTGATATTACTGGCTTTATATTGAGACCATAAACTTATATAAAGTTACGAGAAAGTGGGTATACATGGCTAAAAGATATTATCCATCAAGTTTATGGCTTGTTATTGTTTGTAGATATAATACAATATAAAACATAAAAAAATTGCTAATTGAAAGAAAATATTTAAACATATCCTGGAATTGACATTTTCAGGAAAAGAAAATATAAAGAAGAAACAAAAGTAAGAGAGAAATAAAGATCAAAAGTAATATTTTTTCTTTCCATTTCCTTCTATGAAGTCTAGTAATTTTAAGCAAATTTAATAATAAACTTT
>NW_011896980.1:4878-6693 GCF_000151845.1 Pteropus vampyrus | reverse complement strand
AAAAATAGCAAAAATCAAAACAGAACAAACCCACCCAGAAAACAGGATGACAGGAATAAACAGAGATGTAGTTTTGGAAGTAAACATAAAACTTTAAACACTTCTGTTAAAGAAAAAAAGCTCTCAATTTAGATCAACAAAATAGGACTTACTAGATGTTGACAGCAGCTAGGTCATACCCGACTTTTCGTTCATCTAATTTTAGTTAAAGACTCCAAAGTGTCCAATTTGAGATGAAAACTCACAGCAACACGCTGACCTACGGGAAGAGAGCCCCATGTTCCAGTCCCAGTACTAAGCCTGCTAGCACGATGTTTGATGAGAGATCCTGGAAACGAGCCTGAACTGAGCGCACCCGTCTCTCTGGGCCAGAACTTGGTTGCCAAAATCAACCTCCCAAACATGTACCAAGCTGAACTTCTCAGAAGCTCGACTACCTATGTGTTTCCCACATCCACAGTCTGGGCACATTTTCCTGTTCTCGTATCAGAGAGTGGCACTGTGATCAATCTGGTTTTTATAACTAATTCTTGCCACCTGCCCTTTCCTTACACTCCCTATCCAATCTGCTACTGTCTCTGATCATTTTAACTCTGAAATATCTCTTACGTTTGACTGCTTCTCTCTGTCTCCGTCACTATTACTGTAGTCCATCACCCAGTGCGGACGCCATTACACATAGGATGCTCAGGGTAAGTCTCTGAGAAAGTGACATTTGAATAGAATGACCCAGTGGCCCTGTCGAGATGTGGGGACTGATCCTCCCAGGTGGAATGATAAGAAGCAAGACCCTAGGGGGAAGTAAGCCTGCTGTGTGAAGGAACGGCAAGATGATATTTGGACAGAACTGAGTGAGGCAGGGGCTGAATCATGCAGGTCATGGTAAGGAATATGAGTTTTTGTTTTTCTGAGTGTATGTGTTTTTGACTAGGGAGTAAATTATATGATCGATATTTTTAACATTTATATTTTAAACGATAACACTGGGTCTTTTGTGAAAAAAAGACTGTGACGGGGCAAGTGGGAGGCAGGGAGACCATGCCGAAGTCTTCCGGGTGATGTGGGTGGCTTGGGTCTGGAGTGCAGTGCAAGTGGTGAGAACAGGACCGACCTATTTTCAAAGGAGAGCCAGGAAAGTCGAACTGAATGTAGAATGTGGAGGAAAGAGGATTTATTATTGAATGAAAGAGAATCAATACTGAATTGGTTGAGCCATTTACTAAGTGTAAGACTTAGGAAAGGAGTTAGCTGTAGAAGTAGAAAGAATTAAATGGTATTTTTGACGGTTTTTGTCTTTTTTTTTTTTTTTGAGACGAGGGTGATACTAATACTATAACTTGTACAAAACAACTTTCATAGAAAAGGTCTTTTAAAATATCTTAGTCCTCTTCTGTACTTTATTAAGTAGAGTCTAATGGAGAAACTGAGTATTTCTAGTCTGCCTGATGCTACTGGGGGTTATTATTGTCGTTATTCTGAATATCACTACGCAAATAGAACATAAAACAGTGCCTGGCCCAGATATTTTCAAATAGAACAATCTGTATGATATACTCTCCGCTTGCTATGGGTGAATTTTATAGAATTTTGATCCACTTTTTAAATATTTTATATTTTTGACAATTTCTGAAGTGTAATATTTATAGTTTTTATTCAGAAATAATACGTGAATACATTTATACTGTTTAAGATCCAGGCACTACTTCAGTATTCAGAATTAAGAGATGACTGTGCCCTCTAAGATTCCACTTTAGGTATCCATTGCAAGAAGTACAAAAATTAAAATTTAACCTTACATTGTTCTGTTTTTTTTTT
>NW_011896980.1:0-403 GCF_000151845.1 Pteropus vampyrus | reverse complement strand
CACATTCTGCCTCTTAGCCTGAGCACGACCACTCTGGTTGTGGCGTCAGATCCAGCCCACCCCAACATACATTCATCTGAGTGCCAGAAATTGTCAAAACTCGGTCAATGAATAATGCTTTGAATTGGAATTTTGTACACTTCACGAACAGCAGATTACCATTACAAAGTTCCCAGCTGTTTAGTTGTTTTGTGTTGTCTTACATGCTTGACTAAGAACGCGCAAAGTTGTACAATCTAAGGCAGTGGTGCCAAATGGTCATTATAATAAAAACCTTGTTTGAAAATGTGATGCTATTTATATTATTGCCATAGATTCATTTTGTCCTTTTAAAATTGACCCAACTTTTAAACTAAAGATAAACTTCCCTAATCTTTGAGCCAAATGTTTTGTTTGTGAGCAT
>NW_011896979.1:3863-4885 GCF_000151845.1 Pteropus vampyrus | reverse complement strand
AAGAACTCTCGAGAGCACGAATTACGAGACCAGAAAAATGAATTTGGTCGCATGGAAATTAAGACGTCCTGACCAGCGGAGGTTACCGTGGATGCGTCACAGACAGATGACGCTTCCAGACCAGCAGGGACCACATGGGGCCGTGGGCAGAGCGTCCGATCGGGCCTTTCACGGAACAGGAAAACCTCCCGGCCGCCAAGCAAAAGGAAAGATGCTCCAGTCAGATTCACGCAGAAGTGGACGCTGGGAAACAATGCGGGGACAGGGGGCGTCTCCTTCCCGCACCCCTGCCTGCCCCTGGCAACGCTGGTCTCAGATGCCGGACGACCCCGGGTCCCTCCGCTTCCAGAGCCACGACCCAGTGCCGACCGGGCGCGAGGAGGAAGCGTGCGGTTCAGGGTCTGGGGACAGAGACGTGGAGGAGGGACGCTTTCTGGGAAGAAGGCAGCAGTGGACCGTGGAGAGGTGACGGGCGACTCAGCAGAGAGGCCACCGGGGCACCAGGGAGGGGCAGCAGGTGACCAGTGGGAAGCCGTCGAAGGTGGTGTCCCCGGGCCTTTGGGAGGTGACGAGGTCATGAGGGTGGAGCTCCCACAAGTGGGATCGGTGCCCTCGTAAGGAGACCCCAGAGGGCCCCCCCGCCCCCTGCGCCGTGAGGACACAGTGGACGCGGGCGGTCAGCAGGTGCCATGGGCGGTCGGCAGGCACCGGGTCTGCCAGCACCTTAGTCTTGGACTCCCCGCCTCTGAGACCATGAGAGACGAGTTTCTGTTGTTTATGAGCCACCCGTCTGCGGTGTCCTGTCACAGCAGCGGAAGGGACCGGGTCGGGGTCAGACGGCTCCCTAACGAGAGGCTTCCATTTCAGTGGAATAATGCAAAGTTTCTTCTCGGCTCATCATCGGTCCTTTTTATTGTTGGTTTTAAAGGTGCTGGGGATCAGGGTTTTTTTTAATTAAATTTATCAGAACGATGTCGGTTAATAACATCACCTGGATTTCAAGCGTACAATTCCGTAACGTG
>NW_011896979.1:0-1813 GCF_000151845.1 Pteropus vampyrus | reverse complement strand
GTATCATAAAATTCACCCATTTAAAGTGTACTGCTTGCAGGTTTTTAGATTATTCATCGATCTGTGTAACCAGCAGCATAATTCAATTTTAGATCATTTCCTCGGTCCCCAAAGAAATCCCAGACCTGTTAGTGGTCACCTCCCCCCCCCCCACTTGTCCAGTTCTAGGTAACTATTAATCTGTTTTTTTCGGTTTTATAAATTTACCTATTCTGGACATTTCATACAAATGGAACCATATACTGAATTATCTCTCACGACTAGCTTATCACACTTAGAAGAACGTTTTCGACGTTCGTGCGTGTCGAAGCATGAATCGATCCCTCGGTCCTTCTTACTGCTAATGACGTTTCGTTGTATCGATATTCCACGTACTTATTAATCCGATGGCGAATGTTTGGATGGTTCTACTTCTTGGCTGTCAATAATACCGCTATGGAAATGCGTAGCGTGTTGTTTCTGTGTCCCTTGGATGCGTGTCTAAGAGTGGCAGTGCCGGTCCGTTTGGCGACTCTGTTTAACCTTTTGAGGAGCCACAGAACCGCTTCCCCAAATGGCCATGTCGCGTTTCCTCCCCGCCAGCGGCGTGGAGGGCTCCGGTCCCCCGCGTCCTTGTTAAACACTTGTTCTTATCTGTCCTTGAAATTACAGAGGCCCGGCGAAGTGCGCGGTGGTATCTCATCGTGGTTTTGATCTGCACGTCCCTGATGGCCGGTGACATCGAGAGTCTTTTCATGTGCTTAGTGACCGCGTGTGAGTTCTTTGGGACCATGTCCGTTCCAATCCCCGCGCTGTTTTTTTATTGGTTTTTTCTCTTTCTTTCGAGTTGTGAGGGTCGTTTATATATTTTAGGTATAAGTCGCTCATCAGATATGATTCGTAAAAGTTTTCTCTCTTTCTTTGGGTGTCTTTCCACGTTCTTTATGGTATCTTTTGAATGAAACACATATTTTAATTCTCATGAAGTACAAACTATTTCCTCTTTGGTTGCTTATGCTTTTGATATTAGACCTGAAAAACTATCGTCTAACCCAAAGTCATACATATTTACACCTACGTTTTCGTTAAAGGGTTTTGTAGTACGAGCTCTTACTTTTAGGACATCCGAGATCCGTTCTGAGTTCGTTTTTACGTGCGGTGTGAGGTAGGGGTCCAACCTGTTCTTTTGAATGTTGGCGTCCAGCTGTCCAAGCGTCATTAGTTGGAACGACATTCCCGCCACAGAATTATCTTAACGCCCTTGTCAAAAGCCAATTGACCATAAAGGTAAGGGTTTGCGCAAATAAAAACTCTCCTCATTATTTTAGATTGGTAGGAAATCTCAAAATCAGTCCGCGCGAGCCCTCTCTCTCTTTCAAGATCGTTTTGGCTATTCCTAGTCTCTCGAATTTCCACGTTGACCTCAGGATCAGCGTATCCGTTCCCTCACAGAGCCAGCCGGGATTCAGCGAGGGATCGCACCGAATCGGATCGAGCACTCTCGCCATCTGCAGAGGGAGCAGGTCACGTGATCCACGGGCGTGGCGTGTGTTTTCGGGCCGGCTCTGGAAGCGGGAAGACGGCGGGTCCATCACGTCGTCCGTGCGTTCGATGCGGATCGAGAATTCCATTCCCGGCGCAAACACCTTTACCGTTTTATAAAGGAAACGGAAGTGAGCATCTGACGCCAGCGAGCGGAGATCACGCTTCGAAGGTCGTCGCCGCCAGGGACAGGGAATGAGGGGGTGGCAGCCGGAGGGACACGGTGCGTCTGTGTTGGGGCGAGCGGTTCGGAAGCTTCATGAAGCGGAGAAGGACATGGAGGAGGCCGTGG
>NW_011896978.1:3048-5121 GCF_000151845.1 Pteropus vampyrus | reverse complement strand
TCCGATGTCTGGCACACAGTGGCGAATCATCTTTCAGCGGCCGAAGAGGTTTCCGTTCAGCATATGAAAGAATAACAAATATAACGGCAATAACGGTAATAAACACAGGATAGCATCTGCTCTGTGATCCGCACTGTTGTAAGTACTTTCCACATATTTTAATTCACTTAGTCCTCGCAGCAACTTGTGAGGTAGACACTGTCATTATCATCCTCATTTTCCAGATATGGAAACACATCTGGAGGGCTAGGGAGGTTGTGTAACCTGTCTGGGGGGGACAATGGAGGGCAGAGCCAGGAGCTGAGCCAGCTAAAAGGCCTCCCAGCCGCCCTGCTGAGTGCCTTTCAGCCCAGCTAAGGGATGAGCCCCTCACCTGCAGACATGCAGCAAGTACCCTGCTTGCTGCCAAGTCCAAACTCAGAACACACCGTGTGCTGCTGTACTAGGGCGGGGCCTGCACACCTGCACTTATTTTTAAATGACCTGTGCAATTTACATCCAGTGTGGCTACACTCTTACCTGTTGAGATTAACATTTCGCCTAAACTTCATAAAGCCCCCTTTCTGAGCACAAAGCTGTGCTGGGTGTGCATGGGGGCAGGGGGTGTGTCAGAGAACAAAGCAGATCTAGGAATTAATTTTAGAATATTTGTCAGGCCCCTGCCCTGTGCCAGGCACTGTTCGGGGTGCTGGAGATTCAACAGTGAGCAAGACAGGGAAAGTTCTAGGCCTCCTGCCCTTGACGTTTCAGTTGGAGGAAGGCAGGCCGTAGCACATTCACTCATCCTGCGTCCACAGGAAACATGAAAGTCATCAAAAATGAAAATTCAAACATGGGCTCACGGGGTAAAGAGACAATTCAAGAATCTAAGAATTTGCCCAGCAAAGGATTTTAAATTTAATCTTAAGAAACAAGAATAAAAGGAAAGACTAGAAAGACTCTCTCGTTTTCTCCCTCTCTTTACACACACACACACACACACACACACACACACACACACACTCATCCAGGGAAAGAAATCTAATCATGGAAGAAACTGAGAAGACAGTGATTTCCGTGGCTTTTCACTGCCGTCCTTTGTGAAAAGATCTGAAAGGAATAATTGGTGTGAGTTCCCATTGAGGTGGAAAAGGAGAAGTAAGAGCGGGAAGTAAAGGTAGGAGCTTCTAGAAAGGGCACAGCACGCAGGCAAGTCCTGCCAGAGCCTGGTCAGCTCTGCTGGGCATTTGTTCAGAGAAATCACAGGAGACACAAGCAGATCCCGGGGCCGGGTGAAGACACGTGTGCCCCTTTCCCAAGAGGAAAAAGATGCCCCAGGATGGAAATGACAGGCCTGCCAGCCTGGCATCAACATCCAGGGAAAATCTAAAACATCATTGAGGAGCAAATCAATCACAACCACATAAAATAGCATAAGAATTACTATGTGGCTACTGGCCTGGCTGTGGGAGGGGAAAATGACACCAGAGCCAGCTAAGTCCCTTCAGCGCAAGAGTGGCTGGTGCTCCCAGAGAGGGAAGCAGGTGTGAGGGGACCTACGTGATCCTGCTCTGCATTTACTCTGCCCGCAACAGCCATCGGGTCAGGCCCAGAACACCTGGGGTCACAGGTGACAGCTGTGACCTCATGTAAACACCTGCCCGACTCTTAAACTCGAGAATGCTAACAGGATAAGCTGCTGTGTGACTTGGCCTGTCATGTGCCAGGATGAGCTCTGCACCATCACGTCAGTTCATTCTTAAGCAACAATGTCAGTAATAGGGGGCTGACATCTATTAAAGCTTGCCTGGTTTCAGTCACTGACTCCTTCGCTATAGGCTGTGTGGCCACAGGGAAGTTTTACTAAACTTCTCTGGGCCCCAGCTTCCTCATCTGCAAAATGGTCATATAATGGCAGTACCCACCTCACAGAAAAAAAAAAGATCTTAGAATACCTGGGCCCTGCTCGATAGAGCCTAGCTGGTTTTATTTCTCCTTCTGGCAACCCCGTAAGATAATTATTTAATGTCATTTATGTGCCAAGCTCTGTTCAAATGCTTTACAAATCTTAACTTGCTTGATCCTCCTAACATG
>NW_011896978.1:0-598 GCF_000151845.1 Pteropus vampyrus | reverse complement strand
CACATAGCAGAAGGGTTAATGGATGCTGTCAAATAACCTGGCGATCACCAAAGCCTAAGACACAGCCCAGAGACTTCCAAAAGGACCCCCACCCGCACTCCAGCCAGGGCCAGCCCCATGCCAATCTGTCACAGCTCCAAGACACTGGGGACCCAGGAATGCCTGGATCCTCCTTTGTCCAGGTCCCATTAGCCCCGTCCTAGTGCAGTCCCCCGGGGCGGGAGGAGAGATGGCCCTCGCTGCTGCTGCTGCTGGAACCCGCCCCTGGGCCAGCCAGCCACATGATGGAGGCTCTCAAGGGAGCCCTGAGGTGAGCAGGAAACTCTACACGAACGTTTACTGGACGTGAGGGCGAAGGCAGTCCAGACCTATTCCTAGACAGCCTCTTCCTCAGAGGCCTCGTGCAAGGTGTGTGCTTTCCTTGGGCCTCAGGGTTCCCACTCTAAAATGGGCATGCCTTTCCTCCTTTCCCTCTCTCTCTCGCATCGGCTGTTATTACTACTGTTGCTGTCATTGGTGCAAAGCCTAAGTCCGCCACCTGGCATCGGCATCGGTGGTGGGGGCTCCAGGAGAACCCTGCAGAGGGGTGCTGCCTGGA
>NW_011896977.1:380-2301 GCF_000151845.1 Pteropus vampyrus | reverse complement strand
ATGATGATCATCTCCAAAGACCTAATTATGAAGGAGCCTGCAAAGTGTGGAGGGCACATGGGGATAAAGAACACAGGCCCAAAACCCAGGGTGGGATGGGGGGCTCACCTGAATCTCTTCCAGAAAGAGGTTGGTCTCCACAAAGCGGTTGCTCATGAAGCCACCGGGTGCCCGACAGTTCTGCAGGAAGCGGGCTGGGTTGGGACGCACCTTGGGGTTGGCTCCAACCAGCTCACAGTAATGAGGCACCAGCGATTTGGGGATCTGTGGGAGGAGGGTCAGTGTCAAGGCAGGCCTGGTCGGCTGGCAGGGAGGGGTTGGGGTGGGCTGGACACTTACCTTTCCAGGGTTGCGCAGGGCAGTGGCCCGAGGTAGGGGCCCATTGAAGACTTCCCAGATGAGGCAACCCAAGCGCCACATGTCAGCTGACCTGAGACAGTGACCAGAGCTGCTCAAGGCCCTGTCACCTGCCAGCATGGGCCTGCAACCTGCCAGGCACACACTGCATGGCAGACCCTGGGCTGTGTCTCTCAGCTGATCCTCCCATTAGCCCTGAGAAGCAGGTGTCATTAGTCCCATTCGACAGATGAACTGAGGCTCAGAAGAGCAAGGACATCTATCCCAGGTCACACAGCTTTCAAATTCAGAACTATCTAACCCCCAAACCTGTGTTTATCCTGCTCCATCTCCCTGAGGATCCTGGGAGCAGAGGTGTGGGCCCCATCCTAAGGACTCTGATTCTCTCCCCAGCCAGGCAGCAGGGAACCAGAGGTTACCAGCTAGTCTAAAGGTCCTGAGGCTGCAGGGGCTTCCAGAACAGAGCGGGCTGGGGCATGCCACCCCCCAGTCACCCACCACTTCTCTCTGACGGCTCTGCCACTGCTATCAGCCAACTCCGGGGGATCATACTGCTCGAGCTCAGGGATCCCCTTGCTGGGGGGTCCCCCACCATTGCCCTGGGCGGAGTACATGTAGTCCAGGCCCCCAAGCTTCCACTCGCCAGCGCGGTCCACAAACACAGCAGCCATGCAGACATTGTTGTGGATGAGGCTGCAGTCATTGACCAGGAAGCTGAGGGCTTTCTGGAGGCAGAAGGAGCCATCACATGACATGCCAGTACCTGAAGCCCCCCACCCCTGCTCTCACCACTGCCCCCCACCTCACCACAATCTGGTGCAGCCCCCAGGAGAGCTCCAGCTCCTTCAGGCCACCAGCCTCCGCTCGTGCCTTGAGGTACACTCCCAGCGGAGTCACAGCCTCTGTCACTATGTGGAGGCATTTGTCTGTCTGAAGGGGGGATATGGGATATCAGGGCAGGGTCGGGGGAGAGGAGGGGAAGTAAGAGACTTGATGAGGAGAGAGGTGGAGAGGGGAATCGAATCTGGGGGTACTGAGGCAGGAGTAGAAACTAGGAGAAAGTGTGGGGCAGAGATGAGGCGGACTCAGCAGCAGGTACCTCCAGCCCATCGATGTAGGCCAGAATATTGGGGTGCCGGAGAGTTTTGAGGCGCTTGAAGGCAGCTTTGGCAACCTGGGTCTGCTCTTCGGCGCCGGGCTTCACGTCGTACACGAAGATGGACACCGGGCTTCCTGTGGCCTGGGGGAGGACATGGGGTCCTCAGGGCTGTGGGCCGGGCCCTGGGCTGACTACTCCAGCTCCGTGGTGGTCCCCAGGGCGGGTTAGTGCCTGAAGGGAAGGGCCGCCGCCGGGTCTCTCCCCAGGTCAACCCTTAGGGACGGAGCCGGGCCCACGTGACCCCGGTTCCGTCCGCCTGTCAGTCCCTGGGTCCTTCCGCCCGCCACGTCGGCACTGCCCGTCCGCCTCTCCCGGCCCGTTGTCCCCGAGGCTCCGCGGCCACGTCAGGCGGAGCGCGACGCGGCGGGGCCGGCGGCGCTGACTAGGCGAGGCCGAGGTTGGCCG
>NW_011896977.1:0-330 GCF_000151845.1 Pteropus vampyrus | reverse complement strand
CGGGCTTCCTGTGGCCTGGGGGAGGACATGGGGTCCTCAGGGCTGTGGGCCGGGCCCTGGGCTGACTACTCCAGCTCCGTGGTGGTCCCCAGGGCAGGTTAGTGCCTGAAGGGAAGGGCCGCCGCCGGGTCTTTCCCCAGGTCAACCCTTAGGGACAGAGCCGGGCCCACGTGACCCCGGTTCCGTCCGCCTGTCAGTCCCTGGGTCCTTCCGCCCGCCACGTCGGCACTGCCCGTCCGCCTCCCCGGCCCGTTGTCCCCGAGGCTCCGCGGCCACGTCAGGCGGAGCGCGACGCGGCGGGGCCGGCGGCGCTGACTAGGCGAGGCCGAG
>NW_011896976.1:1737-3961 GCF_000151845.1 Pteropus vampyrus | reverse complement strand
TCCCATGAGACACAGCCTTCAGATTCTCTAATATTAAAATGCAACTGCCGGCAGAAATCTGATAAAGCATCATATGTATGCAGAGAAATAGAATTCTTTAAGCATTTTATTATTCAAATTCACTAACCTAGTGACAGAAATCTGAGAAGAAGGATGACAGCCTGTTTCCCTAGGTTCAAAACCGAACAAAGTTAGAAAAAAAATCACGTCATTGGAAATGAGATATCTGCATAGCGTCAAAGCATCTCCTCCGCTATCCTGATCGATGTATAGCTAATGATGAGAAACTGCAACCTAAGTAGGTATGCACCACCACTGACTTCTTTCAAAGTGTAGCCCTACCTGCTGAATCTCACTTAATTCTCATGCCAGGTCCAGCCAGCATCTGACAGGTGGAGAAACAGATGCACAGAGGCTGAATGACATGCCCAGGGTCGCTCAGCTAGTGGCAGGACCTGGATTTGTTTCCAGCAGTAAACTGTACCAGGGTGCCTCAGTTATAGCCTTGTAAACATCTCTCATATCACTGAACTGTGGACTCTACAAAAACAGAAGGGACAGCCATTTTCTTACTAAATATTTGGTTTCCACTGTTGCCAGCACTGGGTCCCTGTGATTTCTCAGAGCTGAATCTCTACTGAAGAGCTAGAAGATCAGGGCTAAAGGGTTCAAGAAAACTAGCTACTGACTCAAGAAACCAAGGATAAATGTATATTAAAGGTAGATGCTACAGAAATTATGTCCCTGCTGGCAAGCTTCTCTGCAACCCTGTAGTGGTGAAGACCTTTTATAATCATCTCAAAGCCATAAAACATTGATATATTTGACTACAAGAAAATTAAAAGATATGCAGGAGATAGGTTATATACAAATACAAATGGAAAAATAACATCACAAAGGGTTAATCTCCCTAATATATAAAGAGCTCCTAGAAATCTATAAGAAAAAGACCAAAAAAGGCAAAGTAGAAAATGAACAAAAAATTTGGGCAAAAGACAATTAGAAAATTAAAGTGAATTTTAAATATATGGAAGATGCTTAAACTCACTCATAAAAGAAATAAAAACCGAAACTACACTGAGGTAATCATTTTTCACCTAAACCAACCAAAAGTATTATTAAAATACTTTTGCTCTCTGAACGACACTGTTCAGAAAATGAAGAGAAGCCACAGATTGGGAAAATATATTTGCAAACATATTTGTCAAAGGACTTATACCCAGAATAGATTAATAATTCCTACAGCTAAATAAGAAAATGACTTGATTTTTTAAAAATGAGCAAAAGATATAAACAGTTCACCAAAAAAGATACATGATTAGCAAACAAGCACATGAAAAGATCACCAACATCATTCGTCAACAGGGAAATGTAAATCAAAACCACCATGAGATACTACTACATGCCAATTAGAATCAGTAAAATTATAAAGAAATAATACCAATCACAGTGAGAATGTGGAACAACTAGAACTTATCATGTACTTCCGGTAGGAATATAAAATGGTACAGCCACTTTGTAAACCAGATTGGCCATTCTTTGTAAAGTTAAATATTGAGTTAGCATAGAACCCAGCAATTCTGCTCATTGGTATTTACACAAAAGAAACAAAAGCATATGTCCACACAAAAACCTGCACACCCATGTTCTTAGCTACTATTTTTATACTGTCAAAAAAACTGGAAACAACCTAAATGTCCAACAACTGATGAATGGATAAATGAACTGTGGGATATAGCCATGCGATAGAATGCTACCTAACAATGAAAAAGAATAAACTACCGATACATAGCAAGAACATGGCTGCATATCAAAAGCATTATGCTAAGTTAAAGAACACAGACACAAGAGACTACTATACGATTTCATTTATATTACATTCTAGAAAAGGAAAACTATGCTGACAGAAAGCAGATTGGTGGGTGGGGAAGGGAGGTAATCAACACCTGTAAAAGTGCATGACAGAACTTTCTGGAGTGACAGAAATATTCTATATCTTCACTGTGATGGTAATTCTGTGATGGACATCTATCAAAACCCATCAAGTCATATGGGTAATTTTACTGTATGTACATTACGTGTCAATAAAATTTTTTTTTTGAGAAAAGAAATTTATCTCAAGGATCCTTAGGTGACAATTACAAATATTTACATAGTTCGCCTTATGCACATTATAATAATATCCATAATGTCCACTGCCATAACGTGAGGTAGAAGACCAAGA
>NW_011896976.1:0-1687 GCF_000151845.1 Pteropus vampyrus | reverse complement strand
GGTATTTACACAAAAGAAACAAAAGCATATGTCCACACAAAAACCTGCACACCCATGTTCTTAGCTACTATTTTTATACTGTCAAAAAAACTGGAAACAACCTAAATGTCCAACAACTGATGAATGGATAAATGAACTGTGGGATATAGCCATGCGATAGAATGCTACCTAACAATGAAAAAGAATAAACTACTGATACATAGCAAGAACATGGCTGCATATCAAAAGCATTATGCTAAGTTAAAGAACACAGACACAAGAGACTACTATACGATTTCATTTATATTACATTCTAGAAAAGGAAAACTATGCTGACAGAAAGCAGATTGGTGGGTGGGGAAGGGAGGTAATCAACACCTGTAAAAGTGCATGACAGAACTTTCTGGAGTGACAGAAATATTCTATATCTTCACTGTGATGGTAATTCTGTGATGGACATCTATCAAAACCCATTAAGTCATATGGGTAATTTTACTGTATGTACATTACGTGTCAATAAATTTTTTTTTTTGAGAAAAGAAATTTATCTCAAGGATCCTTAGGTGACAATTACAAATATTTACATAGTTCGCCTTATGCACATTATAATAATATCCATAATGTCCACTGCCATAACGTGAGGTAGAAGACCAAGATCAAAGAACAATCATTATAAAGATTAAAACAGAGGGTTAGAGAGGTCAGCAATGGAACTCGAACCCTGACTTCAAGTCTCATGAATTTCCTGCTAAGGTATTTCCAGTGTCCGGGTGGGTAAACACTTCTTTTTATACACTTATCTCAAGTGTTTCCTCCCCTATTAAGCATTTCCTGCCAATTCATGCTTTAGGAGCTGATGCTTCCACTCCATGTCCCCACTAACCATGGCCTCACAGGTTTCCTTCCTTGTCCGCCTCTCCTACGAGCTCACTGACAGGAGAGATACTTTCTCATCCACCTCAGTATCTATCACCAAGGCAATCAGAACTGTGATAGGAACTACCACGCTGCACAGAGGGATGTCAAAATCATAACACAGTCGTTCACAAGCATTTTTATAGAAGATGCAGAAATGCGAATCCATATAGTCATTTGTCATCTTGACCCACAGTGAAAGTCAGGGGCATAAGGTTACAAACCTACCTCAGTAAAGGCACTCCTGGGGTGATGGGGCAGGGAGAGGTGAGGGCTAGTTAAGCGGACGGTTTTCTAAGGACTAAAAAGGGTGTGGGAATGAACATAGCTTGGAATGGGAAAAAACACCACCCCAGAGGTGGTATTACCAGGCACCAGCTTTTTCTCTGGAACTTTGGAGGGAAGCAGGACATCAGTGAAGCCAAGGATGAAATTCTGCAAAAGCCATAAGGGTCCTGGGTTGACAGACCCTCATTGGCACACTCGTGCCCCAAGATGCCAAACATGAGGTGAGGCCTCCTGCTCCCTCCAGCCAGGGCTGAGGGACGCAAAGGCTTGGCAGCAATGCCTTCCCGTGCCCATCATCAGGGTTGCTGAACTCCACCTGCCCTCTGGGAAACAGCCCGTGACCCCCAACCCAAACTTCAGGATGGCTGAGGAGAAGCCATCTCAGCCTGCCCTCAGCGCAGCCTCTACCGTCCAGACTGCAGGTGACAAGGGCCAACGGTCAGTCCACCTGAGTGGAGTGCCTTTTCTAAGAGCTAGTAATGCCTTAACTATGTAATTTTCCAAC
>NW_011896975.1:4054-6908 GCF_000151845.1 Pteropus vampyrus | reverse complement strand
GCCCGGGACCGCCTCTTATGCCGAAGCACCGAGCATCAGCTGGCATCTGCTGAGTCCTTGTGGGACACAGAATGTGAGAGGTAGAGGTTCTGTTACGGGAGTTGGGGGGGGGGGCAAGCAGGGCTCACAAGGAGACCCCCGGCCCTGGAGGACAGGGTGGGCACAGATGGCCGAGCAAACCCCGGGCTCGCTGTGTCAACCACTCAAGCCTCATGGGATTCCTTTTATACCATGCATTCTTCATCGGGGCGAAAAGCGGTTTTGGGGAGGTGGAAAAAATCCTCGATGTTAACAAAATCCTAGGTTTTGCCAAAAAAACCCACAGGATGTAAACAGGTATTCAGTGTTCCTGTGCTATTAAAATTTTATGGGGTAGAAGGATCAGGACAAAAAATTCTGAAAAGGCTTTTCAGGACAGGCAATAATGCAGAATGGCTTGAGAAATGCTGCTTTATACCCCGTGAGAGTCTCGTCTCCAGGCCCTTGTTTGTGGGGTCTCCCCCTCACCGCCTCTGTCCACCCCCCACCCCCAGCGTCTCGGCCGGACCCTCCTCGCTCCTCAGGATCAGCCCAGCCTTCGCCTTCCGTAGGATTGATGTGTGCCCTGGGCTGCAGTGGTCTGTGTGATGGAGGGGATCGGAGGGCCGAAAGTCAGAGACAGGGGAACAGTTGTCACCAGAGCTGGCCAGACCCGTCTGTGCTGTCCCCCAGCAACTCAGTTGATTTGATGCCCTAGTATGTGGATATCACTTAACCCAGCCAAGCAACCCGCTGCCACCCCTCCCCTGCCTGCCAGTGGGGGTCACGCTGCTGCTTTAGGGCCTGTATTATCCTGCAGGGAGAAAAAAGGTGGCTTAAAAGTCTTTTTCAGGGGCAGAGGGGACAAGAGAAGTGGAGGGTGCAGAGCGGAAGTAGCTGGTTTCAAATCGGCCAGGTTGAGCTCCCGCGGTTCCTGGCATCCTGTCAGGAGGAGTTATGGTTCCAGAACCTCGCCTGAGAGGCAGGCCTGGGGGCCGTCCGAGCCCGCTCCGGCTCCCGTCCAGGATTCGGGTTGTAGCAGCTGATGGTGATGACGAGGCGGGAGCTTCGGGTGGGCTCTGGGGGTGGGGGGTGATGGTGATGGCTCGTCTTTCTCCTCGCGTCCAGCGAGTGTGGGCCAGAGCAGGCGCGGCTGGGCCGAGACCTCACCGTGCGTCCCCCTTGCCTGCTTCACTGCTGTGGTCTCTTCTTTGGCAATAAAAAGATTTTACTGAGACGCTGCTGTGAATCTTGGAGATTAGAGACGGTGGAGGCGGCGTGAGGAAGCAGGCCCCCTGCGGTGCTCGACTCCGGTCCAGTGGGCCTCCGTGTTCGGCGCGAAGCCGTGCGAGGCGAGCCGCCCCAGGAGAGGACACGTCACCACAGATACCCGGGAGCCCTTGACCGTTTAGCAGGAAACACGTTTTTAGGCTGGGGCCGTAGACGCCACCGAGGAGAGAGGCTTTCACCTCTCCAACGAGGGCAGGAAAGTGACGGCAGCTGTGGATTTGGGGTCAGAACCCATGTCATCAGCCCCGGGGAGGTGGCTTTGCATTTCGTACCTGCCGCTAAAGTACACACACTCCCTCGTGGTTCACGAAGCCTTTAAGACGTCTTCCAGCAGATCTTTGCCGACCTCGTGTTTTTTCCCTTCCGTCACCCGGCGGTAGTATGCGGCTTATGGCGACTGATCAAACACTTTGCCAAACTCGTAGCTTGGGATCGAGCGTGGGCTCCCTCTGAGCCTGCCGGTCCTGGTTATGTGAGTGACGTCGGCTTCGTTGCTCGGAGTACTTATCAGAAAATAAGAGAAACAAGTCGCGTTCTTCCAGTGTTTTCTATCAGCCACCCTTGGAAAACTAAACGGACGAGCGACGCCACAAGGCACGTGAGGCCTGGTTTTCAGGGTGGCACAGGGGAGCCACGCCGTCTGTTCACTCACACCGTAGGGCGCCCTCGGCGAGCACCTCTGATCGAAGGGCGCGGCCTTCCGTGTCCCTCGGTCTGCCTCAGTATGATTTACGTGTCCCATCCTCCCTCCGTCCCGCCCCACACCAGCCGCCTTTGCTAAGCATGTCTGCTGTGCCCAGGATTCAGCACGGGCTTGTGGGAAGTCACAGCGAACGTGCATCTTCTGAGTTCGACTTGGAAAGGAATCTGTTTCTCCCGGGAAATGCTCACGTCCCCCCCCACCCCCCGCCACCCCACTGCCGACCTCAGCTTGTGCGTGGGGCGCCTTCACAGAGAGAAGGGCCAACCCCACGTTTCCTTTTAGGTGTAGAGAGGGTCACCTTTGCTCTTGCCTTGGGCAGTAGATCTGGGAGATGACGGGGGTGGGACCCTCTGCCCAGAACACACAGGCAGCGTTGCCACCCCCCAGCCCTTTGGTGTCGCCAAAACGGGGGCAGCTGCCACCTTTAGCGGCGAGCGAGCCCTCAGCCTGCGGGGAGGTCTGGGAGGGCGGTGTGCCCGCTTCTCCTGGGTATTTCACCCACTTTTAAAAAGATGCAGGAAGTTCGCACAGGTCCTTGAAGACGTCTGTGTGGAGTTAGGGTAAGAACGGTTTAACCCCTCGTCCGAGTGGCCGGTAGGCCCGCCCTCCGGCCACGTTCACCGGCTCAGTCCCCTTAGGGCCACTTTCAGTTCTGCATGTTGCTGGTACCGAGACGTGCCGTTACTGCAGGGAGGGGACAGGGGCCGGTGCCAGGAAATTCGATCGGGCCAGCTTCATACCTGGAGACAGTTCGGGAAACCAGGTTGGAGCGCTTCCGCGGTGTGCTCGTGAGACGGCTGGGACTTCGAGTGTTTAATGCTGGCTCTCGTCGGAGGCCTCAAG
>NW_011896975.1:0-2700 GCF_000151845.1 Pteropus vampyrus | reverse complement strand
GAGCCTGTGTGCTCAGAGGTGGCCTGTGTCTGGCAGGCGGGTGCCCACGTGCCGGGGTGGCACACTCTGCAGGCACATCCAGGGTTGGCTGGGGCCGGAGGGCTCGCTGGGGCCAGAGGGCTGGCCACTGAGAGCGAGGGACGCCTGTGCAGCGTGTCCCCCGTCGGCCCAGGTCATGTTCAGCAGGAGGAGAAGGCCATGTCCAGAGGCCAGACTGCATGTGAGTGGTTCAGCGCTGTCTTTTTGTTGGACTGCTTGGACTAGATAGGAAGTTGACCCGAAGCGTGTGTGACCTTCTGCGTGGGTCTCGGCAGGCTGGCTCTGTGACTCACACGCACGTGAAGCCATGTGGCTCGGGAAGAGAGAGCTGGGGGTCACCGCCCTTGTCTGAGTATCGGAGAGTAGACGCTACTGGTAGGTGGCATGCCCTGTGTCTGAAACCGTGGCCACCGGCTGATGCCACTGCACATTGAGACAGGACACTGGTTAGCTGATTGATTGAGTATGTAAACCAGTGTTTGAGCATCTACTCTGGGCCACATACTACGGAGGCCTGCCACACAGATGGAGAAGCAAGCCTGCTGGGCCTGGCCGCCACTGCCCTCGACTTCTGTCCTGGCTGCCCATACCCTGGTCTTCTCGGAAGCGACACTGCTCAGGCGGCAGCCCCCAGTCCTCCCTCACGTAGATGAGCCACGTGGGAACTGGGGTGACAGCTCTGAGGAGGGCTTCAGTGGAGGGGCCATGGGTGCCCCCACCCTACCCTTCCCCTGCATGGGGAATGACTGCTGCCCTGGAGGGTGGGCGGGCGGAGCCCCCAGTCCCCCCAGTCCCCCCCCCCCGCAGCGCGCAGTGGGCGTGGCTTTGTCTTCGGGCGCGTGCGTTTGTGTGTGTGTCTGTGTGTGTCTGTGTGTCTCCTCCCTCCCTGTCCCTAAAGCGCGCGTGCGCACGTGTGCGTCAGCAGGTGCGCCATTCAGACGAGCCAAGGCGTGTTAATTTGCCCCCTGCCGGAGAAAGTGCGGGCCGCTGTGGGAGAGCCCTTCCCTCCCAGGCACAGGCCGTGCACCCGAAGCGGACTGCGGTCGTCTGCTGAGCGGCGGCGGGCCCGGCGGCGTGTGCTCCCCCATTTCAGGACTGCGGTCGTCTGCTGAGCCATGGCGGGCCCGGCGGCGTGTGCTCCCCCATTTCAGGACTGCGGTCGTCTGCTGAGCGGCGGCGGGCCCGGCGGCGTGTGCTCCCCCATTTCAGGGCCTGCTCTCTGATTCCCTGTTGTCCTCATTGCATGTTTTCATCAGATGACTTCAGCGTCTTTTCTCCGTCTGTTAAATCACTTTCCATCCCCCGAAAGTCCTTTGTCACCTCCTTGCTGCCCGTGAAGCCGCGTCCACCATCGGTCGGTCTGACCGGCGTTTGTCCTTTGGAGGCCTCTGTCTCCCTCGGCTTTGGGTCCCTCTTCCCGGGGCCTCGAGTACACGAGCTGGATGCTAAGAGTCAAGGAAACCCAGGAACACCGTGTGTGTTGAAGTCCAGCCTCTCCAGCCCTTCCTCAGAGCCCTTCCAGAATGTTCTCACATCTCCATCAACTTCCTTTCTCCCTCCGCGTCACCCCAGCTGCCCTCCTGCCTTCCCCTGGAGGAGGAGCGAAAGGACCGCGGAGAGGCCAGCCCCCTTCCCTCAGCCTGAGTTCCGGGAGGCCTCGTCTGGTTTTCCCGTGGGAACCTCGTCACGATGGGATCGGAGCACGGTCCCCACCGCGAGCGAGCTGCAGAAGATGTGGTTAGAAAGGTGCCAGGACCCTCAGCCGCTGCGAGCGGTCATAGCAGAGTCCCGCCCTCGGCTGTAAGGGTGCTGTGCAGACGATGTCACGAGGCCGCCCGGTCCCGCGGGCCGACGTGGAGCACACACAAAAGCGAGCCCCGTGAGCCGGTCACCCCTGGGCTGCTCGTGACTGCGAAAACGTGCACTACACCTTTCACTGAACTTTTTAAGAAAACTATTTTCCAGGTTAGAAATTATGAGAACAGAGTGACAGGGGCGATTCGAGCGTCCTAAGACCGAAGGCCGCGGGAGGTGAGCCCTGCTGTCACATCTCGTGTTCTCGGCCTCTCCCCGTGGCACGTGGACGCGCCTTTGCCGTGACCTGGTGGCCGGCCGTGTGCCTGTCTCCTGCGTGGCAGAGCCAGTGTCTCTCGTGGGACGTTTTATGCTCCAAGAAGCTTTTAAGTCAGCTTTTCATTGTGAGAGTAAAGTGTACTCACTGTGCAAAAAAAATTAGGTAGCACAGACGATATGACGTTAAAGGATATCTCCAGGGGTAACTTGTTTGTGAGGGATCCTTCCAGAAATTTCTTGTGCCCATGGAATCCAATATCTCACTTTTTACTTTTTAAAAATAACAGCTTTGTTGAAATATAATTCACATACCGTGAAACTCAGCCCTTGAAAGCGTACATTTCCGTGGTGTTTGGTACAGTCACAGAGCCGTGTGACAGTCACCCCTGCTCCCTCATCTCAGAACATTTTTGTCACCCCCCACAAGGACCCTGTACCCATTAGCGGATACTCAGTTCGCCCCAGACCCTGGCACTGTTTCATTTGCGTTCGGTCTGTGCGGATTTCCTCGTTCTGGGCATTTCGTGTAACGAGCACGTGGTCTCCTGTGCCTGTCACTTAGCACAGTGTCTTCGCGGCTCACCCACA
>NW_011896974.1:2818-3124 GCF_000151845.1 Pteropus vampyrus | reverse complement strand
GCTTAATGAAGCAATACTTTATTACTTTAGAAAAGCGTTTCTAAGCTTGCCCGATCATAAGATTCACTGGGCAGTTATTAAAAATTTAGATTCCAAGGATATACCTCAACGTAGTTGAATTTGAATCTTCAGTGACTGGACCTGGAAATCTGTATATTTATAAAAGAAACCCAATGAATTCTTATGATTGGGTAAGTTTGGGAAACACCATATTAACACATGAAATCATAAGGTTGCTTTTTCTGCTAATTAATATTTTAAGTTTTGCTCACCCAAGAATTATATATTTCTTGTAAGAATAAATTG
>NW_011896974.1:0-1434 GCF_000151845.1 Pteropus vampyrus | reverse complement strand
GTTCAGGGTCGCAGGAGACTGGAGCCTCTTCCAGCAGCTCAGGGTGCCAGGATGGACCCCACCCTGGACAGGACACCCTTCCGTTGCACGGCCACTCACACACACGACACCACTTAGACTGGTATGGTGTAGACACACCAGTTCACCTGCCGTGCACATCTTTGGGATATGAGAGGGAACTGGGGTACCGGGAGAAAACCCACACAGATGTGGGGAGAACACACAAACTCCACACAGATCGTGACCCTGGTTGGGAATTGATTTTTTTTTTCTCATCGACATTATAACAAAATAATGTTTTTCGAGGACCTGCTGTACCAGAAAGGCAATGGCTTGAGAAGACAATAGTAGAGATTTAAAAATAATAGATAAAATTTACATGGCAATTACTGTATTCCAGGTACTATTTGAAAATTTTCTAGATATTAACTTATTTAATACCTGTAGTAACCCTATGAGTGTGGCTACTGTTATCATGATTTTAATGATGATGTGACAGAGAGAAGTTCATCTACTTGCTAAAGGTTACATAAGTAAATTTACATAGAGAGTAAATGTTACAATTGGGATTTGAACCCTCTGCTTCTCTCTCAACTATTCTACTGATCCTCAAACAGATTTTATTTGATTTATTCTCCCTTCCCCACCTTACCCTTGCTTATTGAAATCAAATAGACATAGTATATGTAAAAGAATAAGACATAGAATAGATATTGTTTATGAAATCTCATACTTCTCATCAATTTTCATTCTTACCAGGAAGAATTGGGAAGATCGACAAAATTGGATTTTTATGCTATGTCTGTCCCAAGATCAAGTTTCAGGCTGTGGAAACGGTTTTTTTTTTTTTTTTTTTCATTTTCCTTGTACACTTCCCCGCTTATTTTCTATGCGATTATTGATTTAGGGTCCATGACCTAGGTGCCTTACAGACAGAATTTATATATTGATTTAGTCTAAAAGACACGTAGCTTCAGCACATTATTTGTTAGAGGGGGTTATTATGGTCAACCAGGCTTGCGGGCGTCACCTACAGCCACTCCTTTGATCCCTTTTGGGGTTGATCCATGCTCCGGCAGTCCAGTCCTGTCTGTGCAGATGGTATAGCATTTAGAGAAGCATCTACAGATGCAGCAGCAAGGAGCCTCTTATCCCACATTTACACTTTCTGGGAGAAAACAAAATTTACAGTGTGTGTGTCTTATTGATTCGAATGTTATTTAGAAAGAATCTGAAGCGTTTCAATGCTTTTTCTTTGACGATAGCTAGAATCCACTCCCTGGAATGAAAATAAGGGAACGTTATTAAGAGAATTGGAAGCATGGGTTGGAGAAGAATAGAGGTGGTGACCAAGGTCACGCATTCTTCTATGATACATTTTACCAAGGAGAAAGAGGAAAGAATTTGAAAGCGAAAAGTGAAAAAAGTCTGAAG
>NW_011896973.1:5743-6842 GCF_000151845.1 Pteropus vampyrus | reverse complement strand
CCCAACCGTACCTGGCCACCCTTCAGGGAGATGCTGAGCTGAACTTTCTCAAGGCCAGAACCATTGAATGAGCACATGCACCCACCAGCTTCAGGAACATTAAACTGAAGGTCAGAATCTCTAGAAAATAAACTTACTTTGTTTTTCATTACAAGGATCTTACAAACAGAATTAGAGCTAACACTTCTCTATCCATTTTGCTCACTCTGCGGGGTGGGGACTGTTGCTAACTGGTAAAAGTGTCAATGCATGAACTATTACTTAAAGTTTCAGGTATCTGCAGTCTCATACCTCTGCCAAAGAAGTTATTCAGTGAGTCTCGGTAGCCGTGGATTAGCACAGAGCAGCACAGAGCATAAACTGCCACTAGATCATCTGTGAATGCGCACCTGGCATTCCAGCAAACTCTGCCATAAGAGCCTAAGAAGCCATTTTTAACTCAAGAATTCAGTTCTGCACTTCTCCTCCAATCTTCTCATTGGTTAAATTCTTCCAGTCTCTGACGCACCAGCCAGCCATTGGTGTCAAACCAGCCACCCGATGTCAAACCTGGGAACAAAACATTTCGGCCAAAAGCATTTTTCTTTCTTCTTCCTTTATAAGAGGGCTCAGTTTTTAAAATGTTCCCCAAGTCAAAAAATGTAATGTAAAAACTTACCCAGGGAAATGGGACTTGCCTTAGTGTAGATTTAGCCATTTTTTACAATAAGTGGGAAGAGGAATTAAAAAAAAAAAAAAAAAAGATGCCATATTGAATTTGATACAACTGCTATCATGTGTGGTAAAGAGAAAAGCCACTTTTCATTTAAAAGAGAAACTCTGCCGGGCTTCTAGATCCCCTGGAAGAAGGCAGAGGCCAAAGAGCCGAGAACAGAGCTGGGTGCTCCCAGAGCAGCACAGACACTTCCTAGGAAAAAAAAAAAAAAAGACTGAGCAAACATTTCAGGGAGAACCACTACATGCTGTGAAAAACACACAGGCCCTTTGATTTCTTTGGGAAATCGTGTCTTGTAGGTTATCAACTGACCTGGGATGGCGATGTTTGGGTTTACTTTTTCTGTGGCCTGTTGATCATTTAGAGATGTGAACACTGCCATGG
>NW_011896973.1:0-2198 GCF_000151845.1 Pteropus vampyrus | reverse complement strand
CTCTCTCTCTCTCTCTCTCTCTCTCTCTCTCTCTCTCTCTCTCTCTCTCTCCTCAATCATTTGCTGTTACCACACTAATTCTAGCAATGACTTTCTGCTGCTTTCCATGACAGTGGAGTACAGTGGAAAGAATTGTTCCTGAATCACACAGACCTGGATTCCAAACCCACCTTGGCACTTTCTAGCTGTGTGACTGCCCGTTCAGTCATCTAGCGAATATTCATTAAGCACCTCATATGATAGACTCTAGGTTGTCAATGGTAAGCACACCACAGACCAGCTCCCTGTCCCCTTAGAAGTTACAAGGATTTGGGGCACATGACCTCACCTCTTTGAATTTCAGTTTCCTCCTCTGTAGAATGGGAATAATACTATCAATCTATCAATCTTATGTGCGCAGCTCAGAATAGCTAAAGCATAAAAAGTACCCTGCAGAGAGACTGACACATCATAAGTGCTCAACAAATGGTGACTATTAGGATGAACTACCATTATAACCTAAGTTTTGTTAGCTTCAGTCTTATTTCCCCAATAGTTATATATGGGGAATATATTCCCCATAGTTATGTGGGGATATAACTATCCCCATATTCAGGAATCACTAGTCACAACACCTGTAATCAAGCCGCACACATGGGTCACTGCAGGAAGAGCACCTGACCAGAGTCAGGAGGCCTGGCTCCAACAGGAACTTGCCGAAGGCTCGAAGTCTCAGAGCTGAATTGGCCCAATTAGCACTTTCTATTGGGCTGTAAGAACTACTCAAGTCATCTCTTGGTCAGTGTTGTTCAAACTTTCTATTCTCTAAGCCACAAACAGTCATCTTCTAATTCACGCATAAACTCCGTGCCCCCTCGCAGTCACTCTTCCATGATACAGCGATTCTTTGCAGCCACAACTGAATAGCTTAGAGGTAAGAGCATAGCAGTCCAGGCTTTTGGATTAGACTCCAGATTAACATTGTTCCCCGCAGGAACTGAACATGCCCAGTCCCACCCCAAGGCCAGCCATCTCACAGCACATGTGACTGGTCCCTAGGGAAATGGGGAAGAGGAATAAGGATTCATTTCAAACTCATTCCCACCACCAGCCAACATGGTCTGCTGGTGGTACCTCATCTTCATCTGCAAAATCTTAATGAGGAAAATTAAACACAGATGGAGATTTGATCCCCTCACTTGATCAAAGGCTCCCAACTATCAAGAATATAAGGTCCTAGCTCCTTCATGTGTCGGCAACACCTTTTCTCATCTGACCCCTGCCTCCCTGGCCCTTGCCTTCCTTGCTTTGCTTCTTACCAACTCCCATCCCCTCTCACTCTGTACTCCAGTCATACCTCCTGTCAAACCTCTTGCCACCTCCCCAGAACAGTGTGCTGCTTCTCTCCCATGTGCCTCTGTCATTCTTCTCCTTGCCCACCTGTTAAGTCCCCTCTTGGTTCAAGCTAACCTGTTAAGTGAAGCCCTTCCACATTTACGCATGTAGAGTTGACCACTCCCCTCCTTGGTCGCACACGGCCCTTGCCCTGTCCTCCGTAATGGCTCCCACCATCCTGCAGGACATTATGGAAGAAGGGAGAAGAGGGCTCCAAAATCCATGGGATGCCTACCATGTACCTAACACAGCAGTAGCCATTTTCTGTAAACTCTCTCTGTTGTTTGCATGTTCTCCCCATTCGATTACAAAAAAAGCTGAAGGTAAGAATTACTTCTTTTTTATCACAGCTTCCCTGGTGCCTAGCACTTTGTAGGTGCCCAAGGATGTTTATAAATTTAAATTCAACTCACACAACAGTTGACAGGTGAATGTCCAACGACTGCTATAAAAGTGTCCAAGGAGTTAAGGTTTCATATGGCAAGACCAGCAACACAGATGTTTTTATGTTTTCATCACGAGACTGGGTCCAGGAGGCCTATTTTTAAGGTCAGCTTTCAGGGCAGAAAATAACAGAAAGAAGAAAGAAAAGATCTCACTTACCAAAGTAAAGAAACATCAAATGCGAAGAAGAAGGCAAGAGATAAGAAAGAGAGATAAAGATTATAGCGATATCCTGAAGACTGTCATCCAAGCCACCTCGATGCTGAGCTCCGAGCTGGATGAGCGGAGGTGTAATTTATATGCCCAGACTTCATCATCCTGAGGGTTTTTTGGTTTTTTTTTTTTTTTGAGGTGATAAGTTGTTTTAATCAACCTGGCTT
>NW_011896972.1:3651-6208 GCF_000151845.1 Pteropus vampyrus | reverse complement strand
TGTATATATTTGTGTATATATATATTTATGTGTATATATGCATTTTACACACATACAATATACAATTGGTGATATGTAATATATGTAATATGTAGTATATAGCCTGTATAACATGTATTATATATCCCTATTGGTTCTGTTTCTTTGAGAACCTTAACTCATAAAACCACCAATAATTATGAGAATAGTGAGTAAACTTGTAATAGTTTGCTTATGTACTAATGTTCTCATTTTCCCAAGAATGCACTCTGGGACTCTGTGATGATGACTGCCAGTGAATGTCACATGTTTACTCTGTGCCTGACATTGTGCCAAGTGCTTTATGGGCATCATCACATTCAAATCGTTTAATAACTCTAGGAGATAATTACTCTCCCCCTATAACAGAGAGGGAAGAGGGGGGATAGAGAAATGTGCAATAACTTTCCTCAAATCACATTCTGAAATCAGTGGAGGAGCTGGGATTTGAATCTGATTCTGAAGTTTGGGCTCTATCCACTGGACTGGGCTCATACAGATGAATAGAGGTTTTTTTGTTTTGTTTTGTTTTTTTAAGATGGGAAATGCTGCTTATGTTTTAATTTTTATTGTTTTTAGTATTGGAAGGTGAGCTTGTTTCCAAACTCTGAGAACATTTCACTATAGAGCGAGCCTAAGTAGGAATGCAGTTTCCTACCTGCAGTACCCTGCTTTCAAGGTCACGTAGCAGAGAATTGTCATGAGACTGAGAAGAAAATGAGTGTGTTTAATGATAAGAATTTATAATGAGATTTCAAATGAGCAAATATACCCATTTTGGGTTCATTTAATTTTTTTCCCATGCAGCTTAATGGCACTGCAGTAAAAACTTGCTAATTTAGATGAATTGTAGGCAGCACCTGCTTCAATTAACAAAGTCTGAATCATAAAATAATTTTATAGAAATTAAGATATTATTTTTCTGATACATATAATTAGCTTATTCATTAGGAACTGAGAAAACTAAGCTTCTGAGTTACTTACTAAGGTAGTTTATTTCACATTAGTACTCTGTCTTCAATCTTGTTTATACTATTGACTTTTAAAACTTTAATATTTTCCACCTACAGATTAGTTCTTTCGCAAAAGGCTTTTCATGTACAGTGCCACATTTAATTCTCGCAAGAACCCTCCCTTGCTTTTCTTCAGACTAATCTATCTGATGTGAAAGGAGAATAGTAAAATATCTTCAAGACAATGTGACTGGTCTAGAACCTGTGTAACTTGAGCATTTTATTATCACTGCACGAATCTATGCTGTTTAGACAATCCTTTTTGAGTGATCATCAAAGCTTGTTTAGTAGCATCTGAATTTGTTTGTTTTCCTACCCTCCCCTTATTCATACTCCCTCCCTTCCTCTTTTCCTCCCTTCATTCCTTCCATCTATCCATCCATTCATTCACCCATCCATCAATCTAGATTTATATATCTGAAATATGCAGAGAATGTGTTTGTCTTAAGCAGATTTTCTGCTTTTTCATGTTTTTGATGGTCATTTAGAATTTTCATTTAATTCCCGTTAGAATGCAGGGTTTTACTCCTTTTACAGTGAATCATTTCAGAATGTGGCTAAGTTACTGACTGCATTCATTTTTTAATGTTTATCATTTAGAATAGCTATCAATTTGAAATAGTTCCTTTAATTGACTATTGCAATGTTTTAAGTTTGGAATATAGTAGATTCTTCTTCTGTTATCTGGATTCTACTTGTAATTCGGAACTTTGAAGATTTTAAGTATTAGTACTGACATTGGCTATCTTGAGCAAATGTAACAATTTATTGTAAGAAAATTGGGGTCCCTTTTTGCTAAAGGACAGGAACATGATGACTTTCAGGATCGTTGGGAGTCAGGAACTTAACTCTAGTTTCTTTGCGTTCAGTATTTTAACCATAACCTCTCTTTTCTCCTATCTTCACTCTTCCCATCTTCCTGCTCTCCCTTATTCTCTTTCCTCTTTCTTCATGCCTCTCCACTTACCTCTTTTTCTTCTCTTCCTCTTTTTCCTCTTTCCTTTCTGCCTTTTCCCTTTTCTTTCTGTTTTCCCTTTGCTTTTTTCCCAACCCTCTCCTCCTTTCTTATTACTCACTTTCTCTCTTGACTTCTATTGCATCATATCTCAAGTACTATAAGGACTGATTGTCTCACATCTAGTGGTGGTAAGATTGTCCAGTGGCTTTGGGTGGTTAAGGACTGATCGTTTTATTATAGGGTTTCTCATCAACTTTATACCTAATGGTTTTGTTATTTATTGATAACCATTGCCTTATTCCATTAAGGGTTGCAAAATGGAGATTTCCTTATTGTATTGTTCCTTCTCCATATATTATCTAGAATTATTTTATATAGATTTTATATAGAAATACTTTTTTTTTTTTTTTAAATCTGCTAGGGCTGTTTAGTTACCTTGAAATACAGTTCATAGTGGGAAAGTGGGATAATGCTCTTCCTTATGTACCTGTTTTCAACATACTAAGTTGGATCCTCAGTATGCATCATATTTTAGAAAATCTCTTCTGGTGATTCTTATCTGCAGCTA
>NW_011896972.1:0-2941 GCF_000151845.1 Pteropus vampyrus | reverse complement strand
ATGAATTTTAGAGAATATGCTCCAACTAACATTCTCAATGACAGAACTTGGTCATTTCTCCAAAGTCTGTTTTTATTTTTTTAGTTACTTCCTACAGTTGATCAGTAAAGAAAGAAGGTGTTGATTAATCATGATCAGCTCAGAATTTTGCTGTGTTTTTCAGTAGGTGTTGCTGATTATTTGGAAATGAGCACTCAGTAAGAGATCTTGCTGTACCTTATTCTTGTGTGGTTTCTCATTGTAGATATAGAATTTGAACTTAAAGCTTAGGTTTTATAGGTACATAATTTGACCTTACCTAAAGTTTTTAAAATCTAATAGCTCATAAAGAGAATATAGTGAGTTCCTATAACATTTTGAAAGTGAAGACATAAAAAGTAGCCAGCAGCAGATTAATTCAGGAAGAGAAAAAAAAGTGATCTGGTTATACCAAACACACTTTTGTATACTTTTAAGTGAAAGGAAGGAAAGACTCGGATGGATGACCTTGTTTCTTTTAAAGGGGGAGTATGGCTCTTTTATGTGAGAGTTGGTAAATGCAGAAAAAGTGAAAGGAAACAAACAAACAAACAAACCCCAAACAAATAAAAAAGAAAAACAGGAAATGTGATAAAGAATAATGATGGTGCTTGAACTGATAACAAGCATTCTGAACTGGTAGAGCAATGGTGCAGACTTTGTGAGTAGGTTCAAGCTGCCACGTGGCCTGCCTTTAAATAGTCCTGGGATGACTAGAGCATCCTCTTGTGAGACTATTAGCAACTTGAGGGCAAGAACTAAGTATTTTCATCTTGTACCATAAGGAATTAATGTAGTACTTGGTATTTATGTGTACATTGGAAAAGCATATTTTAATTTTATTAGGGGTTTGGTAAAAACCCTATTGAGAATCATGCTATAAGGTAGATAATGAGCCTTTAGTTTAGATTAGTGGTTCTCAAACTTTGGGCTAAAGCCATTTATGATCTTAAAAATTACTGAGAACCCTAAACAACTTCTGTTTATCTGAATTGTGTCTATCAACATTTACCATATAACATAACTTAGAAGTTTAAAAAACAATTTAAGAATCTATTACATACTAACATAAAAATTTTTTTTTAGAAAAAATAGTGAAAAAACTGGCATTTCTTTACATATGTTATAATTCTTTTATTTCTAGTTTAATAGAAGGCAGCAAAGTTTTTGTATCTACGTCTGCATTCAGTCTCTTGTGATATTTTGTTTTTGGTGGACTATATAAAAGAAAAAGGTGTATGTTCATAGACTTTCCAAAGAATTGTGACTATTCTACTTTGATACTTTGTAATTTAAAGTTTCAATGAGTAATAAAAAACTTCATCAATGAACATTTTCTACTTCGTTACATTAAAATACATTGGTATTTTTTTGTACTTTATATAGACGTTTTACCCATGCATGATTTTGTAACATTGTGCATTGGTCAACTAGAAAATAACTGTTCACTAAGTTATGTAGATCTCCACATGTTGGCACATTTTATTATATAATATCAAACACATTTGTTAATATAAAAAATATTGTTTTAAGTATTGGATGGCTGTCAAGCTCAGGTAAGTGGATAAAATTTTCAAGTTATTAATTTCCACTTAAAAGTTCAATTTCTATCATTGGCAACAGATACTGTCAGTTATTTTCCTTGAAGTGACAGGCTCAGTTGCTCTTTTTCCTAAAAACATCAGTCATATCCAATTCTGAATAGTTGTCTTCATTCATTCATTCAAGTAAAAAATAATGTTTCATGAAGAGTGGCTAGTTCACCTCATAGTTCAGTCTCATAAGTGCTTTTCCATGAGAACGTTATTCCATCGTATTTTGATATGCAGCAGAAATGCTTTATGCATACTTTATTACATAAAATAATAAAAAGACATGTACTCAAGGATTGTGCTTTTCAAAATTAATTTTACAGGTTTATCAAAGACATTCTTAAGTGAACTTGCATTTTATTTACTGTGATTGCATGTCAATGAAGAGTAAAATGACTGCTAGTAATATCTGCTGTCTCTGCTTTGATTCATGCTAATGTTATCATTGGTTTGACTCCTCATTTTTTTGTATCATTAGTGAAGAGATAATATTGTCTTAATATCATTATGAAAATAGTTTTGACCTCACAATTCCTAGAAGGGTCCTGGGGAACTCAGACTTAGTATCATGGTTTAGAGGAGTGGTTTTCATATATATATAAAGCAATTGTTGTTCTATGTAAAAAAAAAAAAAAAAAAAAAAAAAAAAAAAAATCCTGGTATGTATTTCTAACAGTAAAATTTCTTCCATGCATTAGAATAAATGGTTTGTTTAATTGGTTCATTAACAGCTTGAAAAAATTAAATTGCTACTACAGAGAAGAGGGTAATTTGTTTTTAATTTTCAAATAAATTAAGTACAATAATGCTTCACAGTGAATTTCTTAATAGTGATCTCACTCATTATAACTATGTATATATCCTTAGAAGCAAATATGGTTTGAGCAGGTGACATGCTTCTCTACTGTCAAATTATTAACCATTTATCTGCTTATAGAGTTATTTACCGGTTTGATTTTTATGCTACTACAGCTCAATCTCACACAATAAGTGTATAAGCAAAAATAACTTAAGAGTATATGTGTTTGACTCTTCACTTATTGAATTAACATAGGGCCTATTGTACAGAGTATTAAATTTTTATTCCTAATTTTGGTTAATTAACAAAATTGCACCCAGCGGAAAAAAATAACTTTTTACCTGAAGAACAGAGATCATATTATGTAAGTCTTTCTAGTATTTTTTTTTTCCTCCTTTTCTTTCAGGTTTCGCTTACACCCATAAGGGAATAAAGCAACATAAGTATTCGCTAGAATCATGAGAGAAGTGTCTTTCTAACAATACTAATCCCTACAATGCATTTTCTTTTTAAGTTCTATAGGTGTGGTAAG
>NW_011896971.1:2931-5125 GCF_000151845.1 Pteropus vampyrus | reverse complement strand
CTCACTCAATCACACACTCACTCAATCACACACTCACACAGTCACTCCACCCCCGCTTTAGAGACTGAGCACATTTAGAGACCCAGGTATAGTCTGCTCTGAGCAATATCAGATCTCCCCACAAGAGGGCCTGCTTCTATAAATTACATAATGGAAGAGCATGCTTTCTGTGGGCAGGCTGGCTTTCAAGAAGGGGTAGAGGGAAAAAAAAAACCTTAGCTACTTATGACCAGTACTTGCTCTGAAATTTTCCAATAAGAAAATTCACATCTCTCCACTGGGAGAAAATTGAGAGGAGGAAAAAAAAAGGACTTAGGAAGTTACTTTAATGAATGTCCCTTAGCAAGGAATGAGAGATACAAGATCTTTCCCAAGATTTCCCAGCTTTGTTCTCTCAATCCACTGGCTTAACCTTAGGTCCAATATCCATTTTCAAACTTTAATTTTGTGTATGTGTGTCCATCTACCTGATTCCTCCTTATATCTCAATTGATTCTAAACCTAGGCAGGGAACAGGAGATCTACTTATTGGAATAGCTGAAATCCATTATCTTGTGAGGGCTAGAAGGTTTGAGAAAGATACAGAGAGTGGAATTTAGGGATAAAAAATTACTATTATGTATAAGATAGGTGACTTAGACTTTAGGTATTAGCAAGTACCACTTTTCTTTTTAGCTTATATTATGCATTTAAAAAAATATGTGTAGTTGGTTTTTAACTGGTAGAGCCTGGTCAGGTAACTTCATGCCTTAGGCTTGATAAGCATGACTACTGTATGTAGACCTTGATGCTATACTTTATGGTGTTTGTCCAGATACATGTGACTATTTTCATACTATTTTCAAGCAGGTTATGTCTTTAAAAAAAACTCTAGCCATAAACGATGCCAGAGTGTATGGGTTGCTGGTATGAGCTGAAGTATACAGGCACAGTTAGACAGTTAGAGTCTGGTATTGCAATTAAGAAGAACACAGACATTAAAACACCAAAAATAAGGGTTTTAGTCTTCAAAATAAAGAGTGCTTTAGTAAAAAAAATCTGAAGATAGTCAAAAACTACATGGTATGTCATAAAGCACCATGAAGTGCTAGGTGTACGCTGTTTGTAGGTAGGCAGTGCTAAAAATGTGTCCAGTTCCTTTTAATGAAATTAGGACAAAATGAATGAACTGGTTATTAACAGCTCCTGTCCCTATTTCTAGGTATAAAGAATTGTTCAGTGATTCAATAAGGAATCAGAGCTTGGAAAATACACTCCAGTTTTATTTTCAGAACAGTAAAAGAGTAAAGTGAAAGGGAAGAAGACAGGTTGAGTAAGCTGGAGAAAGAGCTTTCATTAAGGAGAACTGTCGACAGCTTAGAGAATCAACTGGAGAGAGATGAAAGGGAATTGCAATAGCAGAGAAAGGCAAAGGAGGTGGAATAATATCTTAAATGCCCATACATTGATATTAGAAAATGAGAATCTGTTAGATCTTACTAGATCAGAAACACTAATCAGAAATACATCATAAAGTGAAAAGAGTGGTAAAATTCCAAAGAGGCAACTAGAACAATTAATCTAAAGCTGAAGTTGAGAGAGAGCCTTTAAAAGCTGAAGTTTGAAAGAGAATAGTTTGGTGGCTGCCAGTGGATGTGGGGAGAGAGAAATGGGGAGATGGGGTTCAAGAGGTGCAAAGTTTTGGTTATGCAAGATAAATAAGGCCTGGAGATCTCATGTGTAGCCGTGCAGCTATAGTTAACAATACTGTGTTGCATACTTGAAATTTTCTAAGAGAGTAGAGTTTAAGTGTTCTTACTACACAGAAAAAAAGAAAATGTTAACTATATTGTTGATGTATATCGTGGTACTATTTCACATATGTATATGTATATCAAAACATTAAGTTACAAACTTTAAATATCTACAGTTTGTATTTGTCAATTATATCTCAATAAAACTGGAAGGAAAAAGAGCTACATTTGTCCTTTGAATCACAATATAGACTGTTTATCAAAAAGCTGTGTATAGTTCTTCTCTCCTACTCTAGACTTTGTAACAGTAGATCTCTCTTCTTAAGAACTTTCGACTTTAGAATTGGAGTTTTAAAGACTTAACCACTAAAGAATATAAGAACACAAGTGGAAAATTAAAAAATGTACAATGTGGAAAAAAAAGATGAAACTTGAAAGATAATATTGGGAACCCTGAGATT
>NW_011896971.1:0-1931 GCF_000151845.1 Pteropus vampyrus | reverse complement strand
TATAGGTCCAAGAGGCAGTTTTCTTAAGTTTCAGCAGTTTCCTGGGAAAAGGAATCAATGGCCACCAGGACCTGGAGTGGATCTTGTACTCAACTAAACCTGAAGGTGCTAGAAATATGGAGCTCAAATGAGAATGGAGATGGAGTTTTGATTATGTAGCAAGGAAAAGAAAGGTGCTATAAATAAGACCTGGTGACTGGGTTTGCCACCACCGTGTATTTCTGAATTTTGTAGGAAAACAAGATTGCCATTTTCTGAGAGGAGATGGTAGACATAGATTAATTTCCCCCTCCAGTTATGGTAAATGCAAAGGGCTGACTTTAACCTCTTGGTGCAAAATCATTCTTGATTTGGTTTTAATTTTGCGTGTGTGTCTCTATATATTCTTTTGTTAACAAGAACATATGTAGGCTGTAGTAAAGGATAAATAGCATTTATCTGAGCAAACTAAATTGTGCTCTAGGGAGAACAAAGAAAGATAGGACTTATAAAGGCTTGGGTTGCATGTGCTATTCTTAATTCAATTTATTTATATATAATACAGAGAGAGAGAGAGAGAGAGAGAGAGAGAGAGAGAGAGAAAGGAAGGATTCTGGCTAAGTTAGTATAGTAGTATAGTAATTGGTTAAGCTCAATACAAAAATGAAGGATGCAGGTTGGGAAAACAGGTTGGCTCCTTTCAAAAAAAAAATGTAGATAATCTGGTTGAAATGGTGAGAAGGGGATAAAGTTCAGGTACAGCTCAAAGGTTCAAAAGTTCATGGAAAAAACGTGTTGGGTGAGTCATGTGTGAGACAGACTTCTTCATGGCCTGCCATCTTCGTTTTAGTTCCCTTGACATAAATGACTTCACCTTGGCAATCTCCATTCATACTTTGGACATTTGCTATAGGTGGATAGCTTCTTGATGAAGCTGAGAATCTACTCCTCCTCCCTCTCAGATATCACTGGGTGTTGCTCTGGACTTTAGCAAAAGCACTGATTTCTAGGAATGTCATTTTTCTTCAAACAGCTGCTCTAATGACTGAGGTGTGCCTTAATTTCTAAATTTTGTGAATGGAGCCACTGTCCTGATAGTCTCGTGTGGTCTGTTAATTCTTCAGACACAAGAGTGATTTTAGTGTTGAACTGTTTTAAAATTGGTGATGCTCTTGTGAGAGGCAGCTGAGCTTGGTGCTTCTGCAGGAAATCCATTTTAATCCAGGTATCAAATGTTCCTCTGGTTGAAACTCAGAAAAAAAAGAAATTGGAGAACTTTAATTTATATTTGGACTTTCAATTTATCTTAAGTTTGAGATTGCAACATCAATTCAAAAGAGCAAGAGAATTTGACTTAGAACTTAAAATTTTGAAGATAATTTCTTTTTTCTGAAAATTTGATAATTTTGGCTATATTCCAATTTAGAATGACTTTATGTTGTTAATTTTGTTACAAAACCTTTGAAATGTATTGGGCAATATGGCTAGACATTATTAGGGATTAAAATTAGAAGAGGGGGTGAATTTTCAGAATAGTACTGCATGGCATATTAATAAATTTGTGTTTGTGTGCGTGTGTGTGTGAGGGAGAAATTTCATATATTTTAAGAGGCAAAATTTACATTGCCCACAAATATAAAAAAAAAACCAAACAAACAAGAACGGAAAAAAAACAAACAAGCAAAACTACAATTATTGGCTTAGGGGCAAAATCCCTATAATTTGGAAGTAACAATTTCAGTCTCTCTTTATTCTCTGCCTTACTCTTCCCCTTAATGAGAGGGAAGTGATTTATCTGATCACTGGTTTTGGAGATACTTAGCTAGGACCTTCTTCTTTCCTTGTCTTTCGGATCTGAGAGCATGCAGAGAGCACACATTCTGTTTTGTACCTTCATGCGTGAAGATTTACTGAGGCAGCTTCCCATGGAGAGGCCTCTCTGTAGCTGTTCC
>NW_011896970.1:1926-4232 GCF_000151845.1 Pteropus vampyrus | reverse complement strand
TAAAATCATTTTTAAATATATAATCACTGCACGCCATTATGTTTCATTTGCAAACTATTGAACTGCCGTTTATAAAAGTTACACTTTCCAGGAGTCAATGACTATTTTCGGATAGAATGGTCCAGTGGAAAGAGAATATACTTCTGGAGTTGAACAGATCTGGATTCCGATCTTGACTCTACCCCAACTAGTCTTCTGACCTTGAGCAGGTCACTTAGTTGCTCTGAGCCTGTTTCTTCTTCCATAAAACAGAGATAATACTGCAGATTTGTTATGAGGATTAATGAGAAAAGATATGCAAAAATCTGTCACAGAGTAGCTACTCAAAAAATTAATTACTGTCCTTCTTTCAAGTGTCTCCCACCCTCAGGTCTATGTTTTATTCAATTTTGTTAATTCTAGTGTCTAACACAGTACCTAACCCAATAAATGTTTGCTGATTTGAGTTGAATAAACCATATATGATACTTATAATTGAATAAGAGGAATTAAATGTCGTCTTCTATCCATAACTCATTAATAACAATGACAATCATTTATGGGTATCTATTAGAATGACAAAACAGAACATATCTTATTTCTCTATCTTCTATCAACATGAGGGAACAGGTTCCCTGAATTAGATTTAGCTTTGTATGGTTTTGAAGATATCACTATGATAAAAGGTACAATACGGGATAGGAAAAGCACATAAAATGTGGAAAATACAAGTCTCAATTCTTCAGGCCTACTTTAAAACATGCGGACACAATGGTCTAAAATTCTTTTGAGTGTGTGCATGCGCGCACACACACAGGCACTCTTTTTTTCTAATTGTAAGTGTTCAATAAACGTTGAAATATTAAATTATGTCCTAAATTAGGTTTTTTAAATGCTAAAAGTTCAGATTATAGCTCAGTAATATTAGTAACAATTATAAATAAAAACAAAAGCAAATGCTGGTCATGAGAGTATATTAAAAACACCTGATTTATTTTAAGTTATGGGCAATACTAGACCAATCAACATATATACTTAAAATATTGAGATGCTTTTGTTATAATTGATCTCCTTTGTATTTATTAACTTCCTGGTACCTTTACAAGGTAATGTTATAGGCTGCAAAGATTACTCTGATTATCTTAATGTTCGATGTCATGAATCTAAATTAAAGTGCACCCTAGAATACTCCTAAAACTGGTTCTGATTTTCTGAGATATAACAGCTCTGCTACGCCGCACAGTTTTTATTCTGCCCTTCCTAAATCCCCATTAAGAGCTCTGTTCCACCGACGCCTGCCACAGTGTTCTTATCTGACATCCAAATGAACAGACCCCTATCTGCAACCATTATTAAGCTAGTCAGCCATCTCCATGGTGATTCAAGGACACAAGGATGAGTGAGGTCGCTCCCTTTAACAAGCTCCTGTTGCTTATTTCCTGTCTTATTGTTACCAGGGACATAAGCTCCGAACCTGTCTGGGCCATCGTTGCTGTTTTCGTGCCCTTTCCAATGAGAGATGGATGCGTTAAACAACTGGCTCTAATGATTCCTCTAATGAAGCCTCCTTTGCTATTGGGTTCCCATTGACAATGGTTGAGCGCTACTGTCCTCTTGTGGTGGATAGGTGCCAGTTCTTTGCAGCTTGGTGGACGACAAAGCCCTCTGGCATAGATTTTGTAATTCTTTCAAACAGATACACTATAATTTTTTTCTTTTCTAATCATAAGAAATAATGCTTTTTTGCTTTGCCCTGATAAGGATTATAGTAAATTATCTGAATACATCTGAGCTAAAATAATTGCTGAGTCAACTTTTGAATCTGTTTATAAACCTATTACTTTAGAAATATTTTATGGTATTTTTGTAAGTTCCAGTTTAATCAAACTTTTAATTACATAGGGAATTCATTTTGCTGAAAACATTGGGACACTATAAGATATTTCTAATTAAAACTCCATTCTGGATCTCTGCTTTAACACTGGGTTAATTTAAATCCTTTAGGAATTATAGACAATTGGAAAGATGAGCAAAGCAAAAAAGAATGAAGTGCTTAAGCTTTAAGTCCAAAAGTTAAAGTGTAACTGCTCCTTTCAACTAACAACTAACCCAAGATCAGCAGTATTTCCTGAAAGTTCCTCTCCTTATCATTAGTTCTCTTAGTTTTAGTTCTTTTATTTCTATTGTTTCACATACCCTCTGTCATCCCTTAATATTACTGCCACATGCAATGAGCTGAAGTTCTATGCAACATATACTTAAACGGGTATGTGTGTGCAAATTTCAGTTTTTATGTGGGCAGGAGAACTCATATTTGCCATGGTAGT
>NW_011896970.1:0-600 GCF_000151845.1 Pteropus vampyrus | reverse complement strand
GATGAAAATAGACCCATAAAGAGGCATATCATTATGAAATTTCACAATCTTGGGTATAAAGGACAGCTTCTGGAGAGAAAACAAAATAAAAAAAAAGAAAAGATTCAGACTTCTCAGTAGCAATTTTGGCACTTCCCAAGTTTCTTCTGATAATGGAGCCATTTCTTCAAGAAGTTAAAGTTTCCATATGACCTAGTATTCCACTCCTAATTTTATGTCAGTGAGAACTGAAAACATATGCTTACACAAAAACTTGTAAACAAATGTTCATAGCATCATTTATAATAACCAAAAAGTAGAAACAACCTATATATGTCCATCAGCAGATAAATGCATAAATAAAACGTGACATATACATACAATACACTACTATTCAGCCATAAAAAAGCAATGAAATACTAATCATCCTAAAACAGAGATAAACCTTGAAACATTATGCTAAGTGAAAGAAGCCAGATATAAAGTCCACCTATTGTATGATTCTGTTTATATGAAATGTCCAGAATAGGCAAATCTATAGAAACAGAAAGTAGATTAGTGGTTGCCAGTAGCTAGGTGGGGATGGGCAAGGGAGAGTGACTGCTAATGGGTACTGAGTTT
>NW_011896969.1:4533-6263 GCF_000151845.1 Pteropus vampyrus | reverse complement strand
CAATTTTAGATAAAATAATTTTAAATTATACATATTTGTTTCAGCAATTAGTATACAGAAGATGTAGATAATAAGCAAATATGATATGCAAGAATATTTTACTACACTAAAATTCTGAAATATTTTAAAAAATAAATTTTACTTCAGAAGCTAAAAGAATTGGTCCATTATTTAATTACAAAGTATCAGGATATTCTGATGTCATAGCCTTAAAGTAATGTCTAAATCTCTGATCCTGGCTTTAAAATGGAGGTAAAACCATGGTAGCATCATAATTTAGAGTTTTCCAGGTATAAACTGGAGTTGAGGCAAAGAAAGGCCCACCTACATAAGAAATCTTTGATTTCATATTTGTTGATTTCCTTATTCCACTTTGATAAACTAGATTTCAAGTAAGGCTTATCCACAGCAGGGTTTATATTTGCAGACAGAAATCCACAAACTTTTATGTATCCACACACCACTTTTGTTAGAACATCACTGCTCTGTTATGTGAGGAAGAAGATTATCAGTCTGGGGTGGAATATATTTCTGTAGTGTCATAAGAACACCCTTTTCCCAAGACTATCTGGAAGTGGAACCCTGCCTGAGGTGTAAAAGCAATAGTAGATGGTTTATTCTCAATAACAGTAAACCAGTCACTGAAAATTAAATTCATCCAGTGATTTAGATGGAAGGGAAGTCATATCCTCATAACTGATTTCTGTTTTGGTGATTATATTTCATGTATCACAAATCACTGTGTTGTATATAATGAATATATATTTTAGAAGTGAAATTGCTGGCAGCTTTACAACTTTCTGAGGTGACATGATTGCGTATCATGGTATATTACCTATGAGTTGTACTCTACCCACAGTACCAACTACAATCCACATAATTAACTTCCAGCCCTGTGAAACAGTATAATCTGAGACCAACAGGGCAATTGCGTTCTTGGGAACTTCCTGTTTGGTACAGGGTAGTTCGAATATAAACCCCGGTGTGTCAAATCTTAATTTCACAATTTTTCTTATTGATATTACTCTCAGTTTAATAGCAAATGGAAGAGCCATTGTGTAAGGACATATTCTAATCTCTTGGCAGTGACACTTTCCATATTAACAGCAAGTTCTACAGCTTCTAATACTTTTTGACATTATGCAGATCCAGGGATGGATGATTTTTCCACTCTTCCTTTCTTGCAAGATTTTCTAAACTATGTACTCGAAGATCAGTTCTTCGGGTCTTCTATAAAGGAACTAATTTCCAGATGTCTTTCTGGCAGCACTCTGAAACTCATGCCACCACATAAACACATTTTAAAGAGCCATTAGATTGCACGAGGAAATTAAAGAAATAATGTGGTCTAATCACTTGTTTTTTATCTGAGAAAGAATGTTTTACCTTTATTTTATAGATAAAGAATTTGAGACCCAAAGATATTAAATAATATGTCCAAGGTAAAATTTTTAAATTAATGGCAGAGGTGAAAATAAATACTCACTATATTGCATTGTTTTTAATACCATCTACTTTAATATTTTATTAAGCATCACATAATGATCAGGGCCAAATATCTCTTTAATAAGAATGGATCCTGCATTAAATCAAAGCATACTATGACTATATGTAATATAGGAGCAAGAAATTGAAGAGCTATCAATTTTATTTGGCAGAGTCAGTCCCAGGATGGAAACATAGCATAGTTTTCAGCATTATGTCTCCTGCTTATGAAGTCATGTAGCAGT
>NW_011896969.1:0-1553 GCF_000151845.1 Pteropus vampyrus | reverse complement strand
TTTTTTTTTAGTTTGCTTAATAGTTATGAGAACTAATTGTGCACAAATAATAGGTGTATTGGTCCATAGGTTTAAATATATATAAACCTGTGATTAAACTATCCAGTCCAAAACCTATAATATTACACATGACCCTGGAAGGTTCCTTTTTGTACTTCCCAGTCAATACCACATTCTCATAAAAATAACCACCATTCTTACTGGTATTACCTTCTATTTACTTTTCTTGCTTCTGAACTATATATAAATGAAATCATACAATATATGTTTTTTAGGGTAGAAGTGCTGGGCTTCTTTCACTAAACATAAGGTTTTAAAAATTGATCCATGTGGTAAAGTGTTTCAAATTTATTTTGTTATTGCTTTTTATTTTGATATAATTTTAAATTTATAGAAAGTTTGTAAAGATATTGCAAGGAAAGTCCCATATAATTTGTACCTCAATTTGCCCATTATTTAAAATATATTAGAGATTCAAATGTCATGTTCTGTAATAGATTTTATATATTTTTTCTTTCCAGACTAAATTTTATATAGCATCAAGTATTTTATTTGGTCATTTTTCTTTGGTTTCCATTAATATGAAACAGTCCTTAAATTTTTCTTTATCTTTTAAGATCTTATAGCTTTTAAGAGTAAAAATAAAATATTTTGTAGACTCACATTTAATTTAGGTTTATCTGATGTTGACTCTGTAATACATACATTTTATATACTTTTAGTAATAATGGAGAAAAACTGAAAACTTTTTCTCTAAGGTCAGGAACAAGACAAGAATTCTTGTTTTCACCATGTCTATTTAACACAATACTAGAAGTCCTAGACAGAGCACTTAGGCAAGAAAAAGAAAGAAAAACATACATGTTGGAAAGAATGAAGTAAAATTATATCTGTTCACAGACAGTATAATGTTGTATATAGAAAATTCTATAGTTTCTATGTATATATATGTATATATATATATATACTCTCTATATTTTTCTCTATATATTTTATATATAAAAGAAAACAGAACTAATAAAGGAATTCAACAAAGTTATAGATATAAAAACATTCAAAAATCAGTTGTTTATATATAATAACATAAAAAATTTGAAGTGGAAATTAAGAAACAATTCATTTACAGTGGTATCATACAAAGGAGTAAACAACTTGGTGCCTGTGGCTTTTCCAAGTATAAATATTTGTACGTTGAGCTAGTTTCTTTCTATTCCTAATTTGTAGAGTGATTTTGTCATCAAAGTGTGCTAAATTTTGTCCACATCAGTTGAAATAATAGTGTGTTTCACTCCCTCATTCTATTAATGAAGTGTGCTGAATTGATATATTTTTATATGTTAAACCATCCTTGCGTTCCAGAAGTAAATTCTACTTGGACCTGGTGTATACTTATAACTTATACATGAGTTATCTTGCTCCTTTTAAGATTCTCTTTATCTCTTTGACTTTTGACAGTTTAATTAAAATGTGTCTTATTGTAAATTTTTTAGGTTGATTTTACTCAAAGTTCATTGACCTCTTGGGGGTATTCTTCTGGGTTGAAAGAAAAGTTT
>NW_011896968.1:1869-2497 GCF_000151845.1 Pteropus vampyrus | reverse complement strand
TCTTTGGTACTATGTATTTTCCTTTTTATGGCGCATCTCGATTTGGAGTTGATGGATTTCGAGTACTAACAGTGAGCCTACTTATTACACATGTGCTTCTACTATCTCAGACACGGTCCTTATTCCAGTCGTGCACGTGATACGTTGGTTATACAGGTGTTTAATTTGTTTTTCTTTCAAATGCACAGTATCTTAAAACACTCTATATATCTCACAGCAAAAAAAAAAACAAAAACAAAAAATACCCCTAACTCTTGTCATAGCGAAGCCACAGCATGCCTCTTATGCCTCTCACTCCATTTCTGCACACCTACGGGTCATGGCTTAGAGCCCTCACATCAGAATGACACTTGGTCAACGTTCTCTCCTGTCTTTTGTCATTTCCTTCTTCCTGCCACACTTGGTCACTGTTTTCTGACGACAAAGACTCTCCGTGTTCTGACGCCAGCCCGGATCCCTCGCTGTCCTGGATTCCTCACTACCTCTCAACACTCACCTTTGACAGCTCGTCGGCATAGCTACGTGACACCTCGTCGCCCTGTAGACACTGTGCTGACCTCTCCTCTGGCATCGTGCTTGATTTTCTCTTGCCTGGACCTCTCTCTTCTGTTCCCGAAGTGCATGCATC
>NW_011896968.1:0-889 GCF_000151845.1 Pteropus vampyrus | reverse complement strand
TCGCCCTGTAGACACTGTGCTGACCTCTCCTCTGGCATCGTGCTTGATTTTCTCTTGCCTGGACCTCTCTCTTCTGTTCCCGAAGTGCATGCATCTTATCCCAACGAAACAACAAGGAAGTCTCGAGGGCAGAGATCGCACCTTGCATTTCCCCACAGAAGCCTCTAGAATCTTGGCTCGCAACCTGGCCGCCCACTACCTAGAGAGATTTAAAAACTTACAGATTACCAATTTTTGCCCCCAAGATAGGTTTGGTAGGGCAGTTGGGGTCCGGGAATCTGTATTTTTATGCAGCGTCTCAGGCGCTTCGCATGCATCTTCTCTAGGACTCGGTTCAATGTCAAGGTGTCAAGGACAGTGGGATAAACATTAGTCGGTGGTCGACTCTTCAGACACGGGACCTAAGTTCAGAGAAATGGAGCGATTAAGTAGCAAAAGAATCAGAAATTACTAATAGGTCCCTGGTTTACATGATTCAGCCATTTAGCATAAGTTGTATCCTTCAGGAAGAGGAATGACCTGGATTTCATTTGGTCTGAACAGCATGTTATAGGGGCGAGCCCCAAACGGCCTTTGCGTCTTGTCCCTAGGTGGTTTATTTCTTCACATGTTGACTCAAATGCCCACGAGCACCAAATTCAAACGTCCAGTTGTTTTAAGCAGAGCCCAGAGGAGCAGACTTGTAGCCGTTAAGAGCCTGGCCGCTTCGCGTGCCCTGTGAAACCGTGCGACAGCCTCTGGACCGTCTCATGCTGTGCTCGTCCAGGTGCCACCCAGTAACCTTTGTGTGTGTCACTGCCGCCTTATGCTCCTGTCTTTTCCTGGGGCATCCCTAAAATTTCTCGAACCCCCTACCCAGTCCCCAGGGAGGTGAATGGACGCCACGTAG
>NW_011896967.1:1406-1802 GCF_000151845.1 Pteropus vampyrus | reverse complement strand
TTAGAGAGTGAAAACTATTTGCTGTTGCATTGTTGGATTTCTCATATTCTCACCAAAAACTGGTTGGAGATGGTCACGGGAAATGGGACCGTCGATTTGAAAAGTTCTCTTAGCCCGACACTGGCTGTTTTCTTGTTTGCAATGTGTGTAAAAGCATCAAGAAATGTATTTGATCACTGACCTACAAGGTCTCTCTGAAAGCATGAGCTCCCTCGTCCCGGTATCATGCCCATGAGCCGTATGAAAATTTCTGAGATGAGAGGGTTAAATTTTGCATGTTTCCGGTGGCGTTCACCCTTGCTTTGCTTTTGTTGTTGTTGTTAAGAGACTTTTTCTTTCTTTCTTTTATTTTTTTTTTTGAGCAATTTTAGTTTCAGAGACAAATCGAGAGGCAGG
>NW_011896967.1:0-1356 GCF_000151845.1 Pteropus vampyrus | reverse complement strand
TTAGAGAGTGAAAACTATTTGCTGTTGCATTGTTGGATTTCTCATATTCTCACCAAAAACTGGTTGGAGATGGTCACGGGAAATGGGACCGTCGACTTGAAAAGTTCTCTTAGCCCGACACTGGCTGTTTTCTTGTTTGCAATGTGTGTAAAATCATCAAGAAATGTATTTGATCACTGACCTACAAGGTCTCTCTGAAAGCATGAGCTGCCTCGTCCCGGTATCATGCCCATGAGCCATATGAAAACTTCTGAGATGAGAGGGTTACATTTTGCATGTTTCCGGTGGCGTTCACCCTTACTTTTGTTGTTGTTAAGAGACTTTTTCTTTCTTTCTTTCTTTTATTTATTTTTTTTTTTTTTGAGCAATTTTAGTTTCAGAGACAAATCGAGAGGCAGGTGTAGAAATCTGTATACGCCCTCTGTCCCCACACACGGCCTCCCTCATCATCAGCATCCCGCCCCCCCCCCAGAGCGGTACATTCATTACAATTGATAAACAGACATTGACACATCATGATCGCCCCGAGTCTACACTGGTTCAGACTTGGCATTGCGTATTCTGTGGTTTAGACTGCAGTATAATGGCATGTATCCACCATTACTGTTTCATACGGAATGTTTTCACTGCCCTAAAAACCCTCTGTGCTCCACCTGTTCATCCCTCCCTCCCCCAGCCCCTGGTAACCTCTGACCTTTTCACTGTCTGCACAGTTTTGCCTTTTCCAGCATGTCATAGAGTTGGAATCGTACAGTGTGTAGCTTTTACAGACTGGCTTCTTTCACGTCGTCATATACCTTTAAGTTTCTTCTCATAGCTTGACAGCCCATTACGTCTTAGTGCTGAATAATATGATAAAATAATAAATGCATCCCAATTTATTTATCCTGCTGGAGGACATCTTGGTTGCTTGGAAGTTTGTGCAGTTATGATTAAGTTGCTGTGAATATCCGTGTGCAGGATTCTGTGTGGATGTAAGTTTCATTCCTGTGTTTTATTGGGAAAAGTCAAAGCCAAACCTTTGGATGGGCGGATGGATGGGGGAGGCAGGGAACCTTGGTGAGTGAGATGCCCCCCCAGGACCCCGGAGAACAGAGAGTGAAGACACCTGAGCCCCACAGAGTGGCATCCTATGAACCCATCGATGTGATGACATCTTTTAATTTTTTCGTTTTAAGGGAGCCAGATTTTATGTGAAAACTCTACGTTTCTGGACTTTTAAATATTGACGACTTATGGAAACCATGCTTGGGCCAAATAATACGCATTTACTGCCGGGCACATCAGCCCAGTTTAAATCCTTTGTCTGAATTCAAAGCACACAAACAAACAAAAACCCTGAAAATATATCGAGGA
>NW_011896966.1:0-2560 GCF_000151845.1 Pteropus vampyrus | reverse complement strand
TTTTTTTTTCCCTCGGTGTGTGCCATCATCACTCTCACCTTCTGCCACACTCCACCACAGTGGCAGTTTCTTCCAGAGGGGAGCATTTACACATGTCCAGTGCAGCCTAGCGGACACCTCTTAATCATCTAGCCCTAAAGATCTGAGGGCTTGCATTTCTGGGTCCCGTGGGACTGTAATGATCAGTTCTTGGCAGACTGTCACACACCCCCAACCCCCGCCCCAGTGCACTGCATAGATAGCTGACTGAAACATACCCCCAGTCTTTCTGCCCTAGAGTTTCTCCTGTTAAGAACAGAATGCTCTGCCATACTTCAAATGGTTTCTCCACATCCTACCTCCCCAATCTACCAGAAGTGCAAAAGAATTTTTCTCCTGGAGATAAAATTTACAAATCTTTGGGGGTCTGCCTGTGAAAGCACCCCTTTCCCCTGAGTTTTTAATTCTGACTTGTTCATTCTGAGCCTCCAGCAATTCATCAATTACAATTCTGGTCTTTGTACCCTGGCTCTGGTTCCCACAGAGGTTTCAGTTCATGAGTTTATGCTCTGATAAACTGTGATTTTTCTGCATTTGTCTGTCCATCTCTTCAATTTGGGGGCAAGGGGTTTGCCCTGTGACCTCACTTTTCTTATGGATCTAAGTAGAATTGTTGATTTTTTGATTTGTTTGGCTTTTTACTTATTGTTAGAGTGGTGACCCCAAGCTCCTTACATGTAGAACCAGAACCCAGAAGTTGCAAAATCTATTTTTAAGATCAGTCTGATGGCACTAGAGATTTGTAAAGGCAACTAAAAGTTGGGAAACAAGAGATTTGAGAGAAGGTAAATGAACAGATTTAAACTCAAGAATTAGAATTGTTTTTTTCCCTTAAGCATTTGCCAATTTTTAAGCAGCAGTCTGCAAGCTGAGAATCATAGAGAAGCTTCCAGCAGTCTCAGAGAGCTGAGAACATAAAAATTGTAGTTTAGTCCCACCAAGATGAAGGCCCCTTGGTAATCACCTCAGATTTCCAGTTGGGACGCCTAACTAATAATACAGTATTAAGAGAAAATAAGAAATAGGCAAACTCAGCTGGAAATCCTTTATCCAATCAATTCAACCTTAGCTTGTACTAAAATTGTCTTTTCCAAGCTGAAAGTAAATCCTTACCAGGAAAATCACATCATGCAGAGCCTCAAATTATTTCAATAAATTTTTTAAATACACAATTGTTGGCATTCAGTCAAAATGTATAAATGGCAACAAAAATCAAAAGAAAGTAAAGGAAAGGATTAAATAAAATTAAGAACAATAATAAATGAAATAGAAAAGAAATATATAGTATGAGGAAATCCGCCATGACAAAATTGGTTCTTTGAAAAAATAACAAATCTCTAATATATCTTAAAGCAAAGACAAGGAAGAGCATGAGGAAGAGTAGAAGAAGGAAGTGAAGAAAATGAAGTGACAGAGAGTGAGAAAGTGGGAGGAAGGAAAGAGAAAGAGACAAAACTAAAACTTACCAGTCACAAGAATAAAAGGGAGTCAGCACTACAAGTTTCTCAGATATTAAAAATCTATTATTTTAAACAACTTTATTTCAAAAACTTGAAAATTTGAAAAAAAAGTGGAAAACATTGCTAATTTTGAATACTATAGCATTTTTTAAATGGAATTTATTTTTTTTTTAAAAAAAAAGAGGGAAAAAAAAACTTTTCCCAGAAGTAAAACTTCAGGTCTGAATGGCTTTTCTGAGAAATCCTTACAAATAGTTAAGAAGGTCATGACAGCAATCATACACTGATTGTTTCTAGAAAAAATGCTAACACTTTCCAATTCTTTTTATGAAATAAACTTTAGAATAAAATTTTAAAAGATGTCACTTAAAAGAACAAAAAGCTTTACCTAGAAATAAATTTAACAAAATATATGTAAGATTTTTATTTTTCATTTATTTTATTAAAATTATTGGGGTGACATTGGTTAATAAAATCAAACAAGTCACAAGTATACAATTCAACAGTATGTCATATGTATATTGCATTGTGTGTTCACCATCCAAAGTTAAATTTCTTTTTGTCATCAATTATTTAACTCCCTTTACCCCTATCTACCGTCCCTGTTCACGAGTCTCCATTGGTTTGTCATGTTTGTTTGTTGCTTTCAGTTTTATATCCCACATTTGAGTGAAATCATATGGTTTCCAACTTTTTCTGTCTGACATTTCATTTAGCATGATAATCTTAAGATCCATTCATGTTGTCGTAAACAGCAGTATTTCATCTTTTTATGGTTGAGTAATATTCCAGTGTATATATGTACCACAGCTTCTTTATAAAATCATCTATCATGGGATACTTCGATTCCTTCCATGTCCCAGCCACTGTGAATAAATAATGCTGCAATGAACATCAGGGTGCATATATCTTTATAGACAAATGTTTTCAAATTTTTTTGGTAGATATTCTAAAGAAAGATTTTGAGGTTATATGGTAATTTTATTCTCAATTTTTTGAGGAAAATGCATACTGTTTTCCATAGTGGTTATATCAATTTACATCCCCACCAGCAGTGTATG
>NW_011896965.1:5159-5540 GCF_000151845.1 Pteropus vampyrus | reverse complement strand
GCCTTCCAAGGCCGGACTACACACTGTGCTGGGCCTGGCCTGGAGGAGTGGGTGGGGAAGCCGAGGCAGAGCCTCTAGGCTGGACTGCGCGGGGGAAGCTGAGGCCTCCTTCTAGAAAGGTGTGCAAATGGTTGGGGAGGCTGCAGGGGCTGCACGACCCTAGGCAGTCCCTTAATGAGAGTGTCTCTGTTTCCTCCTCTGTTAAATGGGGCTTAGCTTCCTAACAGGGTGGGTGTGAGGAGCCAGTAAATTAAACCTGCAAAGTGCCTAGAACAGGGACTGCGCAGGTCAGCGCCCAGCCACTGTGTGCAGCCCACACTATAGACATGTCCACTCCCACTCTGGGCAAGAACGAAGTGCCAGGCCTGTCCTGGACCCCGG
>NW_011896965.1:0-1774 GCF_000151845.1 Pteropus vampyrus | reverse complement strand
AGACACGAGAAGAAGCTGCTGGAAATTCTCCGTAGAGATCTGGGGTCAGACAGTGACTGTGGGTAGGGGTCACAGGTGGGATCTTTTTAATGGCTTGACCCCGACCAGCCAAAGACACAGCTCTGCCACTAGGTTGCTGTGTGACCTTGATGTGTCCCTTTCTTCTTGGGCCTCAGCTCCCTCTGGGGTTAGAGGGACATTACCCTGCCAGACCCCCACTGCGATGTGAGAGGTTCCAGGCAGAGGAAGGGGTGAGCTTGGAAGACTCAGGGAGGTTGGGGGGCTCTCAGCAAGCCAACACCCCTCCTCTCAGGTAAGTCATGCCTCATCAGCAGGGATCGGGTCATTTGGGGATTCCTTAGGCAGAGTGAATGGAACCCAGACTCTGGGGACTTGGCCTCACTGTGAGACCTTGAATAAGTCCCTTTTCTGCTTAGGGCCTCAGGGTCCCCAACTCAGCAGTGGGGTTCTGGCTTCCAAGGGGATGGGGAGGGTTCTGTCCCTTGCCGCCTCAGCTTTTTAATTCTAATTACATCTCCATTAAGATGCAAATTTCCAACAAACACCCAGAATGTAGGCCCTGTTGTTATGGCAACTGGAGTCTGGGAGTGGAGAGAGGGGAGCCATCTTCATCTCCCAATCCTCCCTGACCCATTTGGGGAGGATCAGAACCCTCCTATTGTCTCAGAACTCTGAGCATCTCACCCACAGCTTGGGGCTCTCCTGCCCTGAGGCTGGGTCTTCAGGGGAAGGGAGCTGGGTAACCTTGCAAAGCTCATTGCCCCTTCTTGGCCTCGGTTTCCTCATCTGTGGATTGGGGATAACATCATAGGTCTCTCTCGTAGGGTTATACTGGGGATTCAGTGAATGAATGTGTAGGACGTCAGGGAAGGGGGTCTGCCCTCCAAATGCAGTTGCAGGGAGCTTGATGGAGCCACGGCCAAGACCCCTCCCCTGGTAGTCAAGGTGTCTTATGCCCTGGTGTTCTAGCCTCTGCTCCATCCCTGGAAGAGCCAAAAGATGGTGTGAGTGTGAACTTCTAGTCCTGTGTAGGCTCAATTCTTCAGGCTAAGTCTTCTCTCACACTAATCCTGTAGGTATTTGACTTTATGCTGTTCTTTCTTTGCAAGGAGGATGTGGATGTCTAAAAAACATCCACATGTGGTATGTGTGTGTGTGTGTGTGTGTGTGTGTGTGTGTGTGTGTGTCTTTCTGCCCCCAGTGGACCTGAAAACAAGGGAGAATAAAGAAAAAGAACTTTAGGATGAGAAAAGAGAACTGGCAAAAGAAACTAGCAAGAATGAATATATGGAGGACAAAGTTGTTTCCCTTTTTGCCTCTGCTGCTAGGAAGCTCAGATTGAATAGTATTATTATTGTATTACAGCCATACATGTAATTTATTACATTATCATACTGCATTACTATATTCTTCAACTGTAATAAATATTCATTTCAACTTTCTAGTACATCTAGCTCACTTCTATTCCATAAATGATTTCTGATCTTTTATTTCACTTTTCAGAAATCCTCTTTAGAAATAGCCGAGAGTATAAATTATAAATTAACAATTATAACAGAAAGAATGAGCATGGACTGTTCTTTGCAAACCTTTCGGCTCCTAAACTCTTGGGTGAGTGTAGCCTTATGCTAAGTGCTGAGAGAGGAAGGGCAGGGTGGGGAGTGATGGCAATTTGTCTGACGATTGATTTTGAGTCAAGGCTAAGCTCGTAAGAATGCATCCCAGCCAGAACAAAGGTGGGGCTGAAGGGGAC
>NW_011896964.1:5789-7652 GCF_000151845.1 Pteropus vampyrus | reverse complement strand
GAGCATGCAGTGCTGGTGTTGCGGTATAAGAGGCAGGGACTAGATCATAAAGGTACTCTGTACCCTGCTAAGGAGTTGGGATTCTAAACTGGGGTGAAGGGAGCCTTGAAGTTTTTAAAAATTAAGAAATTCATGTAGCCAGATTTTTAGACATCTTCATGGCAGCAGGAAGATGGATTGGAGGGAACAGGCACCAGAGAGCCTATTATAATAGTCTAGGTTGGAAATTGTGGCTGTGGCAATGGAGAGGTGAGACTTTGGGATCTACTGTATGAGTGAGGCAGAGAAAGGAAGCTACGATGACTCCCAGGTTTGGGGCTCTGACAGCTAGTGGGTGGGTATGTCATTCTCTAAAATAGGAATTATTGGAGAAAAAGCAAATTTTTGGAAAAGATTCATGTTAAGTTGTAAGAGGTTATGTGACACCCAAGTGGATGTGTAAACTAGGCAAATGGATGAATGTATCTGGAATTCAAGAAAGGTCTAGATTTGGGATTCATCAGAGAATTACCTACAGAAGCCAAGGTAGGGATGAGACGACTGACCCAAGAAGAGAGAGAAGTAAGCTGTGCATGGAACCCTGGAAACCACAGGCACAGAGGGGTCAGATGGAGGAAGAGGACGAGGTCCAATGAAGGAGGCTGAGAAGGAGGATTCAAAGGGCAGGGGGAGAGTTTGACAGCACAGAATCCCAAGGGGAAGAACATTCTAGGAAATAGAAGATGACCAGAAATGTCAAATGCTTCTGCACAGTCATATAAGATAAAGCCATCGATGGTATGGAGGGGGAAGAGAAGTCCACAGGGGAGTGAAGACAACTCTCTCAAGAACAGTGAAATTGTGGAACGGGGTGATGGAGTAGGTTTGGGTAACAGGAGATAATGCCTGTGGAAACAACCAGCAATGGTTGTACTCCTCTGAGGGCCACACACAGTAGGGCTTCAGAAAGGCTGACTTGCTTCTCTCTCTGCTAAGTTCCCTCAGTAGAATCACACTCCTCTATTTCCTGAAATCATGCCACTAAATCAGGACAATGGGTGCAGTAATTCCATCAGGATGCAGTCACGGGTCACAGAAGGAGAAGGGGCCACACTGCCAGTTTTCTAGCAGCCTGAATAAATGAACTCATCTGGCCCTTCAGGACACATTTCCCATCCTGTCCCAGAGCACGTGCAACTGGAAAGACAGCTTCAGAAAGGTATCCTGCCTACAAAAACAAGGAAGCATTTTCCATATGTGGGAAGTAGGTCAAGGATAGTGGGGGACAGAGAGCTAGGGGTCCTAAAGGCCAGTGGAGCACCAAACCCTTCTCTCTTGCCCACAGTACTCTCTGCCTCAGCTTCTGAACTTCTCCACCTGCCCAAGCGTCATCTTTCTTTAGACCCGCTGTCTTCCCTGGCATCTTGCTTAGGTGGTCTCAGAACAAGACCTTCAAAAGATCTGAGACAGCTGCTGTGTCAGGCTTCTCCCACTCTGCCATAATGCTCTGCCAGCCTCTACTAAGACAGGTCACCCACGGAGCAGTGAAAAGAGCTCTGGGCCTGGAGATTCCTAGGCTTGAGATAAACCATAGCTTACATAGTACCCGGTAATGCTGTTCATCAAACATTTCCAGTTCTCCACCTTCTGGACACATACTAGGATTGACTCCTGTGTTTGGGGTCATGTGACCAGTTTGAACCAATGAGCTGTGAGAAGTGAGGTGTGTGACTTCCAGGCCAAGCACTTAATCTGCAGTATCAGACCCACCAAAAGTCTATCTTCCCCTCTGCCATGAGGACCAGTCATGCATTAGATGGTGACTATTTTGACAGCCTGGGTCCCAGAGCAAGAGTGATGAGAAGCAGATCCCCTAACTGACCC
>NW_011896964.1:0-2684 GCF_000151845.1 Pteropus vampyrus | reverse complement strand
GACATAGTGAAATCTCCATTGGACAGAGGAAACCAAGGCTCAGTGCAGTTAAAAACTTGTCCAAGGTCACATAGCTAATAAAGAATGAAGCTGAAATCTGAACCCTGTACATGCTGGATCTAGAGCTCTTATTCATTATTTTTTCCTTTATTATTTTTTTTTAATCTTGAATCTCTACAGCTTTGCTTTTCCATTTCTTACTATGGATATTTGCAAATATACACAAAAGTAAAAAGAATAATACAATGAACCCCCACGGCCCATCACCCAGCTTCTATAATTACTAACATTCTGCTTTTTTTGTTTCATCTATCCCTATGCCCACCACTATTTCTTTCTTTTAGAGAATTTTAAAACAAATGCCAAGCACGGGATTTCACCAGTAAATAGCTGAGTGCAGATCTGCAGAGCCCTTATTCCGCATCATCATGTGACCACTTTGATTTGCACTTCATAAAGGGCCATGAACAACCCAAAAGGCTAGGCTTCCTTGAAAGGCAGTTCAGAAAGAACAGGGCCAAGTCAGACCTGGGCTCAAATCCCAGCCTCCTCACTGTGTCTCTGTGAACCTTTTGGTATGTCACACCTTTCTGACCATCACATTCGTCTTCAGTAAAATGAAATCATGGTTGAAACTTCACTGAGTTGTCATCTAAACAAGATAACAAACGTTAGTGGCCCAGTACACGGGTTGGGCTCAGTATACTAGGTTCCCCTTCCTAGGCCTCTATACTTGTTTTCTGAACATACCATAACTAAATACTATAAACTGGGTACCATTCAAACAAGAGAAATTTTTTCCCTCACAATTCTAGAGACCAGAAGTCCAAAATCAAGGTGTTAGCAAGGTCGTGCTCTCACTGAAGGCTCTAGGAAGGAACTGTTCCAGCCCTCTCTCCCAGCTTCTGGTGGTTGCTGGCAATCCTTAGCATTTTTTGGCTTGTGGCAGCATAATTTCAATCTCTGAATACATCCTCACATGGCCTTTCCTTCTATGTGTGTGTCTTTGCTCAAGTTTCTCTTTTCTTATTGGATTAGAGACCACCCTATTCGATGTGACCTCATCTTAATTTGATCGTATCTGCAAAGACCTATTTCCAGATAGGTCATATTCACAGGTTCTAGATGGCCATGAGTTGGAGTAGCAAGGACACAATTCAACTTAGTACACCCAAGCTGCTGCCTGCTGCTCAGGCCTGGGTGAGAGCTAAGCTCATCCCAACCCTTCCTTCTCTCCCTGCCACCACCCACCGACGTTCCTCGGGTTCCTGGATGCACCAAGCCTATCTTCACCTTCATCCTTATCCAAGCTCTTTGTCTCGGCACCTTTTGCTGGCATAATTCCCATTACCTTTAGGTCCCAGTTTTGCCATCACTCTCTATCCTGAAGACTTCCTGACCCCATTCGAAGGGTCCTTCATGTTATTCTCTCTTGTAGCATCCTGTTCTTCTTCTCCAAAGCATGAAGATTCACATATATTTATTTGATTGTTTGATTACTTGTGCCCTGACTTGTTCTCCCACTGTAAACCCCATATGGGAAATAACCAGATATATTTCATTTGCCTATGTATCCCCACGTCTTAGCACAGTGCCTGACATGTAGTAGATGCTCAATAAATCCATGTTAACTAAATTGACAATGAATCATCCAGATTCAAAACCATCTGACAGTGCAAAGGAGAGTTCAGATTAAAGAAAGAGGGCTTCTTCTCCTCATGACAAGATAGGTCCCCTATCAGGAGGCAAGTACACACTTTCTGTTTAAGAAGTTCCACCCACTGTGGGCCCCCTCACATGGCTCTGAGCTTGACATCTACATCACACAGGAAACCACACACCTCTGCCCAGCTCCTCCTTTCTCTCACGTGGTGCTGGCTCTCGCACTGCTCCACATGGTTCTCCCCTTTCCCAGCAGGGCATCCCCAGTGTCTTCTGTTCCTCCCTATGCATCAGACTTCAGGCCTCAGCCCCCTCTCCTTTTCTACTCCATTTCATCCAAGTCCCTCCTCATGTTCTGCCTCTGGGTCCAAGACCTCAAAGGAAGAAATTCCTTCCAGGAACTCCAGGGTGGGGGACCCTCAGCGTGAGCCACCACACCTGATTGGCCTGGCCCTCAGGCTGGCCTCCCAGTACTAGTGTATGAGATTTGTGGCTGGGAGTACTGGGCCCAAAATATGAATTCAGCCATAAGGTTGGCCTTTGGCCCATGCAGTCGAGACATGGGGCCATGTCACAGTATAATCCACCCAGTGTCCAGCATAGGACAGCTTCACCTCCCTAACACCAATGCTCACACTATAGATGCAGGTCATTTGGCCACCACATGATATAAGGGCTCATGTAAACATACCACCAGCTAGATCCACCAAAGAGAAAGACAGGGCACAAAACCACCTCTCTCTGAGAACAGGCTCTCCTTTACAATCCAGATTAGACCAGCAGGGCCTCACCTGGCAAAGCTCTACATTCACGGGGTAAAGATTTTCACTTTTGACCAGGAAGAACCTAGAAGCGTAATCACCCAAACTCAAGGCATGGAAGTAAAATGCTTATCTAGAAATAGTGAGCTAGAAGATGCCAGAAGCAGTATCAGATCTAGCCATCTACCTTAAGGCGAAGGAGGGACCCTCCTGAGACCCTGACTGGGGAATCCTCCTGGCCAGGGTTCCCAGTGGGTCACA
>NW_011896963.1:0-5454 GCF_000151845.1 Pteropus vampyrus | reverse complement strand
TGAAAAGGCTCATCTAAAACTTGAAGTCGGATCAATCTAACTTGCAAGCCCATGCTTCTTCCACTACTGTACAGTTTTGTCACAGAGCAGGAGCAGTACCTACAGGTCAGCAGAAGTTAACAATGTCACTGTGATACCAGCTTTGGTGAGACCAGACTTTAACTCTCCAGTCAGAGTATTTCTTAAAGAGAGTGAGTTCAAGCTGTGTAGAGGAGGGGCAATAATCTGAAACAGCAGTTAATCAGTGCACACAGGAAAGAAAGAAACCCTGCAGGCAGTGGAGTGGTCTGGAGCTTGGCAGAAGAGTGACCATGTGGCCACTCTAGGTGGAGCTGGTGGTGGTACCCAAATTCCAGAGGTGCTAAGAGCAATCAAAACCATCTCAGTGACTGGAAACCACCAGTCACTTTAGAATATAGAGAAGTATGAGATACTAGGCTTCCAGTCCTCTCTCTTCCTGTCATTTTCAGCCAAATGGATGCATAATATTAATAATAATAATGCTAAATTTAAGCCAGATATCACATAAGTTTTCTAACTTGATCCTCATGACATATTTATGAAGTAGAATAATTACCCCCGTTTTACAAATGAAGGAAGAAGTTTAGAAAGGTAGGGGAGATTTCCCCAATATTTCTCGCAGAGCTGGAGTATGAAGCCAGGCAATGCGCCTGCAGTGCATTTAGCAGGCAGTTCTGAAGCTGAGGCCAGATTGGAGAAATACAGTTACAGTTTTGCTATGTAACCTTTTTTATCATAGGCTGATGGCCTAGAAGACAGCTGTTAGATAAGCAAATATCCTCCTAATTGGCAAAAGCAAAGAAGCAAGCCTACCTACACCCAGATGGCTAATAGGAGTTATGAAGCATAATGTTTCAAAAATGTGAACACCTGGTAGAGCTAGCTAGATGAGAAGCCTTCAGATATAAGCTGATAATGTCTACAGGTGCAGCTATACACTGGACTACCTGCATTCTCATTATGATGTAAAGTCTCTTCTCAACCTCTGGTCAAGTTTTAATCTCCTGAGTATTTACTTCTGTAACACTCTGTCCACCCACATGCAACACTCAACTCACTTATGCTTGTTTTGAGTTTGCAAGTAGAACTATCTTTGATCCACCTTTGGTCCCTATTGGGTAACATAGGGTTGTGTGTAGGGTAGCTCTAAAGAAATGTTTGTTAAACTGAAATGGAAAAAAAAATGTTATAGAATTTTGGATGACATGGAAAAATTTGTATAATGATTAAGTAAAAAGGCAATAGGTTAGAAAGCTGATACAATGATCCAATTTTTGTAAAAAAAAAAAAATGTTTTAAATGCATAGCAGCATGCTAGAAAGATATGTTCTAAAATATAACAGCGGTTTTCCGGATGGTAGATTACAGATGCTTTTCATATTCTTTCTTTTTTTTTTTTTTTTTTTGACTGTAGTTTTTTTTTTTTTTTTTTTTTGAGGATCAACATGTTTTACTTATGTAGAAAGAAAATATCAGTGATAAACTAGTTTTAAATTCTACAGAGTAAGACTGAGACTTCTTCATATGTGAAGAATGACAGACGGCCAGCCCATACGATAGTGCTTATCTCACCCCCGTTCACATGGAACTCAGAGAAATAGCAGACTCAAATGCAGCTCAAGATAGGAGCTAGGAAAGAGCTAGGAGAAAGAAAGGGAGGTGATAGAACAAAAAAAAAGGGAAAGAGCATTGGTGCGGTAGGGAGAAATCCAATTCTTCAAAAACTTAAATAATTAACGGACAGAGTCAACCCTTCTTAAATCTTGATGGCTATAGAGAGGACATTTTGTTTAACTTGTCTTTAGATTACTGACTAAGTTCAGCTCAAGACAAGGTGATGGTGTACTGTGACCTACTGGCCTTGTTAAATACCACTGGTGTCATTTTTTTATCAAAAGATTACGCATTTCTAGAATGCGGTTCACACATCACAGAGAAACTTGTGGTTTTTTTAGCTCTCTTAATTAAAATTCTAAGTCTAAGGGAAATAATTTTCAAATATCACTCTTTTTCCTAACAGTTAGATGTTTGATTTTAAATCCTCACATTGGCTACATAGCAGCAGTTCCCAACCTTTTTGGCACCAGAGACCAGTGCTCCTATGAGAATCTAATGCCCGATGATCTGAGGTGGAGCTGAGGTGGTGATGCTAGCTAGCACTGGGGAGCAGCTGCAAACACAGATGAAGCTTTGCTTGCCCGCCCGCTGCTCATCTCCTGCTGTGCAGCCTGATTCCTAACAGACCATGGACCAGTATCGGTCTGCGGCCCAAGGGTCGGGGATTCTTGCTCTAAAGTACTTTTTGGTAGTGATTCTGAGCAGAGAAACATGAAAATAATAAAAACACAAAGGGAAATGGTTAGTTCTAGGTCACTAAGGCAAATGATGGTTTCTTCTCATTTGCTAACTTATAATACCATTGTAAAAAAAAAGTTCAAGAAGAAGCAAAAGCTCTCATTTCCTTTGAAACAAGAGTCACAGGGGCCATTTAAGTTTTCATCAGTAAATGAAAAATTTTTTACAGATGTTTTGAAAAATGCTTTAAAGGAGAAATAGAGGTATTGAAAGTGGCAGCACAAAGTTCATCTTCAATCATCACGTGAGACCTGGACTAATGTGCCCACAAGTTCACCTAATTGATGAGAAAATAACAAGAGCTCCTGCTAATTAAGAATCTACTATGAGAAATTCTTCATACCAGTCACCTCGCTTAAATTGTTTCTCATCCTCACAACAGCTTTTTCACGTGGTGAAGTCAATGATTTATCGTAGTCACTGCAGGAAATTTCAAAACGGTAAAGAAAAAATAAATTTATAATCATTCGAAATTTTATCACCCTCACTCACCCTGGTCATTGTATAAACAATTTAATGTTATCTTTGTTTTTAATGGCTATGTGGTATTCTATTTTGTATGTTTTTAATTTATTTAACTAAACTATTAAAGGATATTTAGGTTCGTATTTTGCACTATTTTAAATAATGTTACAGGAACAATCTCACATATATTTTGGGATTCTTGTCCAATTACTTCCTCAAGAGAAATTTCTAGAAATGAGATTGCTGCTTTAAAGGATATGCCCTTTATAAAGAACCTTTGAAAACTATCAAATTGTCATTCTAGAAAAAGAATCAGTTTCACTCTCAATAGCAGTATGTGTAAGTGCCCATTTCCTTACATCCACATTAATACTGGATAATATACTATCCTTCTCATCTTTGCCAAGCTAATAAATAAAAATGTTGTCTTAATTTTCATTTAAATACTAGTGAGGCTGAAAGCCTATTGTCAAGGCAGGTATTTTTCCATTTTATAGTCACTCCTGCAGCATCCTTACATGTACCTCAATGATAGAAATCACGGTGAATGAACTAGCAGGCATCACAGCATAACATTCAATTCGACATTTATTATGCACCTTCTTTATGATTAAGTCTCTATAAGACAGTAAAGTGCTAGATAGGAAAGCTTTTACTTTGTTCATCAACTGAAGAAAGTCCCGTTTTCTTTGGGACTCTAAGACATATGGTGTCACCTATGGGTCTCTTGTGATATATCGAAAGAGAAGGGAGAGTTGCCTGGCACCTAGCAGGACAACCACACTCGCTTTCCCAAGGCATGCCCATGCTTTATCCCCACATTTTACCCATCTACTACAGGAACCAAAAGCCCCAGGAGTTTAAGTAACTTGTTCAAAGCCAAAAACTCATTAGTGGCAGAGCCAAGAGTAGAACTCAGGTCTTCTCTCTTCTCATCTTTCTGTCATTATCTCCTGTAATCTATGTTGCCTCAGATCTGAACCCAAATGATGACTTTTATTTCTGCACTTGCTCTTGAGTATCTACTTTAATGACTGCCCTTGGGTTGATTATAACTCTCCAAGCAGATTTTCAGCACTTCCAGAAAAGGAAAAATGCCATACTCTGTTGATTTTCCCCTCAGTTGTGCCTAACATGGCGTTGCCAGAGCTGGCAACTTTTGATATGCACTTGCCCGGGGGAGGCTGTGTCTATACCAACTGCTCTGCTGCAGTTCTTGCTCTTTCCAGACTGTAACCCCTTACAAATCTCCAAGCTGGTGCTTTTTAAAATATCAAAAATCAGGCATCTTTCCAGTTATCTTCTTTCAGAATTTTTGTGCCTTTGTTTTAATCAGAACGTTAGGAAATTATTTGTTACATACCATTAGTTTATCTTGAATTTTAAGGGAAATGGGTTCTTCTCCTTCCTTCTACTTAGGCATTTCTTTAATAGTCACTGGGTGATTTGGAGTGCACTCAATTTAGTCTGAGCTTCATTTGGTGATTTTTTAAAAAATTATCATTATTCAAATCTATAGTATTTCTCCTTTGGGTGCATTTTATTTTTTTAAAAATCCCTCATTCCTTCCCAGTTACTAACTAGACAGCTTAATCTAAAATGAAAAAAAGTTGTTTTTTTCTACCATAATCAACATTAAAAAGCAATTTCAGTTTCCTTCTAACATAGTGGACCTACATTTAAACCACCATGGGATGTTAAATTTCCAAAGAAGGAGGAAAGTGAAAGCTAGAAATCACCAATGTAGGGTTTTAAAAATTCTGCCTATCACTATTGCTCTTCCTGAAAGAAGAAAAAGAAATATCCCTGAAAACTACCCAAAGCCAACAAAACAATGACCAGAATTTCCTGTCAGCAGTACTCCCATTTCCTGTCTGAATTATACAACAGAGATTGTCGCTAGCTAAAATACCTCAACTAGTTTAGAGTGGTCAGTGGTCCTTCAGCAGCCTTGATTATCAATGTTGGCATCTCTGCCATCCACCAGGACCTAGCAGATAAATAATACCGTTATTCTTCAGATCTCAAGGCTCAGGTCTACATCTCACTCAGGGGGAGCTTGGATTTATAGTTGATGTAATTTAGAACTCTAGGCTCATAAATTAATGCTTTAGAAATGTCTTTTTTATCTTTCCTGCAGTGATAAATGGGCGGATCCTGAGCACAGCTCATCATCTCCTTGTTTGATCTCCTTGCTTTTGACGAAAGCCTTATTCTGCCAGATCCTCTACTGTTTGCAGTAGAAAAAGTGATGATTTGGTGTAGACAAGAAAGAAGATTTATGTCAATGGCAGTGGAGAGTAATATATTTGAAGTGGTACCTTTCATAAGATAAATAATTCTCTAGAGCACTTATTGTATCCTAGGATCTGAATTGGTACTTTGGAAAATAATATTTTAAATGTATTTTAATTACATAAACACTTATAGCTAACATTTACATAATAGTTTACATATATTATCTATTTAATCCTTTCAACATGCTTGTGAGGTGTGAATATTACTATCCCCATTTTACAGATGAGGAGACTAAGGCAGAGAGTGATCATACAGATATCTAAGTTTATGCTTTTTCATATTTTTCTTTCAAGACTGTCTGTAATATGCAACTAA
>NW_011896962.1:4208-6126 GCF_000151845.1 Pteropus vampyrus | reverse complement strand
CGCACACCCAGCAGGCGGAGGGCCTAAGAGAAAAGCGAATCTGTGCACAGACACAGGCGTGCGTGGAGGGGAGCCCCGTGGGGAGACAGCCCCCCGCAGCCCGGAGGCAGAGGCCGCCGCAGGCCCTCCGCTCACAGCCTAGGAACGAACCGGCCCCCGCGGCCCTGGCCTCCCGGCTCCCAGCCGCTGCCGATGGAGGCGATGCATTCTTGTCGCTTAAGCCACCTGTTTGCAGCAGTGACGGCCGCTCTGGCAAACGGCTGCCACGTTCGCGGTGTGGCGCCACGTCATGTCACTAACGTCCCGGCTGTGAAGGCCGTGTCACGCCCGTGGCCGAATTTCCACGGTTGTTTCTCTCCATGAAATGAAGGCATGTGAAGAACCCTAGGAATCTATGACGCAACGTCTTATGTGCACGAAGCTGTCACTCTGCGCGCGTGGCCGCGGAAAGCCGGCTGCTCTGACGTTCGAGTCAGCGCCTTTCCCTCCGTCCGCGTTGTCACCTTCTCACGTGTCGGTCGCATCGTTTCAACCCGAAATCCAGCGCTCTGAGACGCTCTTTGGTGAGTTGGCAGTTTTGCCTCTAACGACACCCCGAGTGTCGTGGGGCGCGGCACCTAAATGCACGGTCGGCAGTTGTGACTGGATTAGGCACAACCACGAAACTTCGCCGCACCCGAGGGGCCCGAGCCGCAGGAGCCACGAGGCTACGAGAAGCAAACTGACGTCCAGAAGCAGCAGGTGTGAGGACCTAGTGGGTATAAGGTTGAAAGATTCTCTCGAGACAAAATACCGTGTACTTACCTGAGCTCTAATAATACTGCTTAATGCTCTCCCGGGCACGGGTTGCATTGTCTTTCCTAAAAATGAAAATGGCCTCGATTATGAAATCCAAGACTACAAGACGGAGATCGAAGGAGGGAGGGATGAGAGAGCACGGAGCAGAGACTCACCGACCCTTCGCTTCGATGCACCGAGGATATTTTAAGGACTTAAGGGCAAAAGCATTGCAAGACAGGACTCGAGTGACGAAGGACAACTGGATGCTCGTGCTAACTGAATGGAATGGAGAACCGTGAACACAGTGACCGGTTTGATGTGATTCCACTGCGCTGAGCCACCGCGCACACCCAGCGCTCCTGTTACCCTTGAATGGCTTCGAGAATTTGTTCTCTTAAGTTTGGTCCGTGATCCCCCTCGACCGAGCACGAAAGCTCCTGTGTTTAAATCACGTCTCCCTGGTTTCGCTCCCGAGTTTTCGGCTCTGCCGCTCATCCTGCCAGGCTGGCGGGCTCCTCTGAGGCGCGACCGGTCTTTGCCACGTTCACGTCCGTCCACGGCACGGGCGGCGCCGGCCGCTCGCAGCAGCGGCCTCGGGGCGGTTCAGGGAGAGGAAGGGAGCGTCCCAAAGCCCGGGCACCGTGTCCGCGCCGCCCGCGAGCCAGTCCACGCTCACGTCCGTCTCCCTCCGAAGTGGCAGAATCCGCGGGCTGTGCGTCCGAGGGTCGCAGGCGTTAGGTGGGAGCGTCCGGCGGTGTCGGTGGAGCCGCGTCCTCGGCAGGGAGCGTGGCTCTCCGGCCTCTCTTTCCTCACGTCGCTCTCCAATGAGAAGTGCAGACACCGGACATTGACCGGACGCCAGGGCGGAAGCAGCAGCGAGGAAAACAGCGACCTGGTCTAACAATGACAAGGAAAGGTGACAAGTGACGGGCGTCACCGGAAGCGGTGTGGGTGGCCTCGTGCGGAAGAGGGTTCCCGGGCAGATCATTGAAGGTTCATCGAATCCGCCCTTTGATAACGAACTGTGACTGATTTAACCAGAAAGCTTTGCCGCAACCCATGTTTCAATGAGCACAGCAGAAAAAATGAAGACATCGAAGTCATTGTCACTGGACGCACTGTGCTTGCTGGTGGACTT
>NW_011896962.1:0-2308 GCF_000151845.1 Pteropus vampyrus | reverse complement strand
GCATTTCAGACCCCTAAGTCCTTAGTATTTTCTGGATAAAGACCCGAGGAATGGCAGACTCTGAAAGGCAAAAGGCTGTGGCCGCACGTCTCGCAGTCCGAGGCCCGTGAGACTCGGGGGTGAAGTTCAGTGTTCCCGTCTGTTTTCCGAGTGAAGGAACAGTTCTGTCCCAAAGCCTAAGACGTGGGTCGTGTTCTGAGGTTCTGACACGACCTAGGGCAAGCGTCCTTCGTAGGACTTCTTGGAAATGCGGGTGGACCGCGGTAACGGGGTGAGCGAGGGAGAAGGCGGGCTGCAGTAACGGGGTGAGCGAGGGAGAAGGCGGACCACGGTAACGGGGTGAGCGAGGGAGAAGGCGGACCGCGGTAACGGGGTGAGCGAGGGAGAAGGCTTCTGCAAGACGCTGGAGCAGACAGTCGGGATGACAGGGCGAGACAAGGCTCGTGGCGAGAATAAACACCGTTTTCTCCAGTGATTACCGGAAATGGACATTTCTGCGGAGAAGGGAAAGGCAGTCACACTGGGTGGCCCTTATCGTCTGTCATATGCCATGCGAGGTATTCTGCTGAGCAGCAGTGACGGACCTGAGGTTGGACACTGAAGCCGCATGGAAGTCTCTAGGGGGAAAAAGCGATGGGAAACGTGACAGAGAATTTAAAACGAGTCGGTGCTCGCCGAAGAGCAGTGAGCGGTGCGTCCTGACGGACATAGAACAAGACGGAGCTGATTCTCATCTCCGCACCCGAGTGACGAGTGGAGGGTGCGAGCACATTTAAGGGGAGTTCATCCAGCCACCGAGGGAAAGCGGGGGAATCCTCTCGGGGGTGACGTGAGTTTACAGACTCGGGGACCGGGGTCCACGGCGGAGACGGGAAGACAGCGCGGGACAGAGCGTGACAGCTCCGTCACGGTGTGATCAGCCTGGGTAATTAAAGCTTGAGTGTTTTCCAATTCCTCGTTGCCTCTGCCCTTGAATGCATTTATTCCACAAAAATACTGGGGCGCCATTCTGGGTGATGCACATGCAAAGGCAAATTTTGAGGAAAAAGAAAAGAAAAGAAAAAGCACCCCAAAACAAAACAAAAAACAAGAATGCTCAGCTTGGCTGTTGCTGATCCACTGAACGATAGCGTATTTGTAGTGTACATTTAACTGTCACGTAAAATCCTTACTTGACAACAAGTGTTATGTTTGAACATAGTATATTTACCTGAATTTACTCTAAACGATATTTTATGTAACCGGGATTCTCAGACATGTCGACTCTAAAACTCATAACTTTTTTATTTTTTTCTGAATGCTACAGCGCTTTCGCTAGGCAGTACTTTATTTTGTATTCCTGACAATTAGAATTTCTTTCCTACTATCGAAGCATCCACTTTCATGTAGTGCTATGAAACTAAACAAGTAATCAATTTAAAAAAAACTTTCATAGTGTAATCCGATTACTCAAGCTTCAAAGAGCAGCTACCGCGGCCTCTCTCCCAGGCAGAGCTAATGCCGGCGTCACCTGAGCCGTGTGCCCGCAAGGAGCCCGAAGGGCAAAAGCTCGTTTCCAGCCGCGACCGTTTGCCTCTCCCCTCGTCGCGGACTCAGTTAAGACTTGATGGCAAAGAAGCTTTCCAAGCAATAAAAATGCACGTGCCGCGGTTCGTTTCTGGGCGAAAGAGCTCCTTCTGGACACAGGGGCCGGGGAGGTGCCTGCCCTGCTGGCGGTCGCCCCCCTGGCAGCCTCTGTCTCGTGACTGGTGAGCAGTGGCCGGTCCACCTTCTCCTTAAACCTCCAGTGCCATCGAGGGCAGAGATGAGCGGGACGGGCTTCTGCGAGCGGCCGAGGCGCGAGGCCCGGGGGTGCGCGTGTGCCTGTGGTGCGGGGAACACGTCTCGAACACGTCCGGGCTCCGGGAAGCGCGTCTGGGTGAGAAGTTCTCCGCCGCGTTCTCGGAGTAGCAGTGCGGGCCGCGTGGGACGCCCGCGGTTCTCTGCGGACTCGGAACCTGTCCCTAGTCAGTCGCCTCTGCAAAGCGTCCGTCGCCCAGACCTCTGCAGATCCGGCCCCCGACTTTCTCCCTGTCACATGGCACCTTCCTCCTTCTTGGCAACATCTGCCCCCATAAAGTCTCTCCTTACTGAATTCAGATTCTGTTTTTATTTTACATCCCAAAATCGGTCTCTGCTTTTCTGTCCCTCTCTCTCTCCCTCTCATTGTTCAAATTGCCGCCTCTCTGTCCCAATACTTCTGCCTCGCTGGGTGTCGGCTGCCAAGCCCGGTCAGTTGGGGTGTCTCTCTGGCGGCTAGAGTACCTTA
>NW_011896961.1:0-4469 GCF_000151845.1 Pteropus vampyrus | reverse complement strand
TTCAATTCAAACTAATCAATCTACACCAGGCAATGGGATCTAGAGTACACATGAACTTTTTCCTTATGGAATTTATGTTCTAGCATGAAAGAAATAATTAAAGATGGATGAGAGTTATGAAAGTTCATGTAATATGGAATTCCATGATAAGGAGGTCAAGAAATAATTTCCGGACGAAGTGACATTTAAAACGAGATTTGAAGAACATGTAGGAATTAGCCAAGCTGGAAGGAGCTACTGGCACCTGCAACAAGTGATCTCTGTTAAAATTTTCCCTCAACCGTGTGAACACTGAACACTTTTGCCTGCTTCTGCACAGACACTGAGCAGCATCTGAAGGCTCTGGAGAAGCCCTAAGCCACAAAAGATGAGATCTTAGAAAGACATGTATGCATAAAATCAGATGTCAGGAGGAGATGTACATAGAACATGGAAGTATCTGCTATTGAAATCAACCAAATAATAAAATGTTGGAAATTATAGAGAATTGAGGATTCATGAGAACCTCAGGTATGAAGTTAAGGAGACATCTTCTGAAAATTCAGAAGCTTAATACGTACTTTAATTGCTATGAGTTGCTACAATATAAACCTTGATATGTATCACCACCATTTCTCACACTTATCTATGAGAACATTCAGTAAATTCAATCAGTCATCAACCACCACCACCACTCCCATACACACACACACACACACACACACACACACACACACATGCACATCTTGTAGAGGAAATAAGATATGATACTTGATAGGAATTAAGACTCAATTTTCACATCTGAGTGACCTGAAGTGAGAAAGATAAAGCTCCTAACAGAACTATACCTATAACCCATAAGAAGCCGACAGCATACATGCATAGCCCAACCTGGGAAATTCGCAAAAATCATGGAATCTCTGGACTCCCAGAGGGCATGATATGATGATATAATTTAATATTCCTTCAATTTGAAAGAGTGAACACACTAGGTGTAATCTAGTTTATACACATTAAGAATTTTTAACTAACAAGAATGTCAAAGTTGTGTAGAGTTTAAAATACCAATTTCACATGATCCAATTTGCATTAAAAATAAATCATTCTTGCTACAGGGTTGAGACTGAATTAGAATGGTGATAATGGTAGATTAGGGAGAATAAGTAGCCAACATGTTGCCACAGTCCCACCAAGAATTTTCAAGATAAAGAGATACATGAATGAAAATGGTCACCATTAGAGGTTTAAACAATTAGAAAACTATAGGTGCAAGTAACCGAAACAAGGAATATTAGGGAATGAAGCAGTTTTTGGAGGAAGGTGATACATTTAATTGGGGGGCATGCTGAATCTGAGTACCCTATGGGGAAAAAATTGGGATATTTAATAAAATTGACAAATTTGTCATCCAAAAAGAGCACTGGGTCAGAAATAGTAATATAGTCTCCATAAACTATCTAAAACCTCGGGAGAGGATAAGATCCTCTAGAATTAGACTGAGGTAAGGAGAGAGACAGAGAAAGAGAAGAGAGGAATGAAGAGAAGACAGACGAACCAAAGAGGAGAAAAACCCTAGTTATAAACATTTAAGGGCAAGAAGAAAAGGAATTGTTTTAAAAGAGTAAGAAAGCATATTCTTATATATAGGAAAAGCAAAAGAATGTGCTCACAAATACTCAAGAGAAAAGGGTGCCTTTTAAAGGAGCTGCCTAATGGTGCAGCACATTCAAGCACAAAAAGATCAAAATATGTTCTTTTAGTCTAACAACCTGGAGGCTATTGTGATTTTGGTGAGGAATGTTGTAAATGTTCAAATATGATAAAGACTAAGACATGACCATTGACTTTCAACCTGGAGGCAGGGTGACCTTGGTGGGGAGAGTGTCAGTGTGGAAATGGCGGTGAGATCGCTTGGGTGAATGGGAAGTGAGGAACTGTAAACAATAAGGGGCAGCAGCTGAGGACATTTAGTTCTCACCAAAAGAGGGGGGCGGGGCTACGTGTTATTGTTACCATTATAGAGATAGACAAACAGAGTTTTATAGAGGTTAAGTAACTTGTCCAAGACCACATAGTAAATATCAGAGCTGGGATTCAAAATCCTTGCTAAATTCACTTAAATCTATTACACTACATCTTTAAGCATCATCTCAGTTTAGGAATGGATACTGAAGATGCAGGCATTTTATCATATGTAAATTGTAGCTCAATTAAAAAAAATAACTTAACACAAACAGTAAGATATAGAAACAAACATGCAAAAATTGTAGCATCTCTAAATGTCAAAGAAAATCTAACTGAAAAATTAAGAATTGTTTTTTACATATTATTTCAACAAAGATTTTTTTAATGGGCTAGGGAGGGTATCATGGAGCACAGAACTCATAATGTACTTCTGGGAATAAATGCACTTGTCTCATGAAACTGTAAGCTCCTTTAGGGCAGTTTTCATGTCTTAATCATCTTCGTTTTCCCATTGCCTTTTATAGTTGCTGAAACATAACATTCTCTTACGAAATATTTATAGCAGATTATTGAATCTCACTGAATCAAATGAATTAAATAAGAAAATGAATTCCTGTTCTAAGATATGACCAATTGTAAAATTATTTAAATGTAGATAACTATCATTCTGATTGGATGTAATTTACTTCTGTATTACTTTACTTCTGAAAAATATATTTCTATTACTGAAAAATTTCTGTGTAATATGTGTCTGTGAGTGATTTTATTATTGTATATATGTGTATTTTTGATTAGTTGGTCCAGCAAATTGAGAGTCATTTTTCCATGCTCTTCTATAAATAGTGTTTGACTATTAACATCGACTCATGTAAAATTTTACTTCTTATTTTTCATAAAGTTGGCTGGTTATAAACTGAGAAGACAAAAAGTACTCTATAGTTTTAAATATAGTGCCCGCTAAGCAACAAAGAGTCACAAAAATCCAGTGGCTTAAGCAAAATAGAAATGTATTTCTCTCTCATGTAAGTGTTGGCAGTTATAGAGGGCAGGTAGTTCTGCTTCATGCGGTCATCCAGAGACCCAAAGCCTTCTATCCTGCTGCTCTGTTATCCACGAAGGAAGTGGTTCTCAAACTTTATATGCTTCAGAATCTCCTGGAGGACATGTCAAAACAGATTGCTGAGCCCACCCCCAGAGTTTCTGATTCAGTAGGTCTGGGGCGGGGCTGGGGAATTTGCATTTCTATCAAGACCCTTGATGTTAGAGAGAATAAACTGATGCTGCTGTTTGGGTAATCTGGGATCACATTTTATAAACCACTATCCTAGAGTATTGGCCTACTCTGCCTGGTCCAAACTACTCAGCAGCATGGACGATCATGTATGAACTCATGGATATGAACAAAAAGAAAAAAAATGCATCTGTTGAGTTGTTTTAATGAAAAGGCCTAAAATAGAGATGGGAATGGAGATAAAGATAGATACAGATGTATGTATAGATATATAGACATAGCTATAGATGACTGATATAGATATTTATATAGATACAGATACAGATATATAAATATAGATATAAATATAGATACAAATGCAGATACAGATTTACATATAGATATAGGTATGTTTTTGTGTATATCTCTTATTCAAAAACTTGGTCACATAGCCATACTCAACTGTAGAAAAAACAGTAAAAGTAGTCTCTAGCTGGGAGGTTGTGTTTCTAACTCAGGAAGTTCTATTGACAAACGATAAAGGAGAAATATTACTGGGGGTATCTTAGCGGGCTCTGCCACAAAGCCATAGGTAAGAGAGTTATAAAATTGTTAAGACAAAAAGAAAATCATCTATAGAAGTGTATAACAGTAATTATAATAGCCAAGATTTCAATGTTTATTATAGTCAAAGCTCTGGGCTTAACACTTTATATGTGGTATATCCCTTAATATCCCTAAGTATTCTATGAAGTAAGATATGCAATACCCTCTATCCCTACAACTTATAGGGATGGACATATTTATTATTGCAAGTTTATTAGTTATTTGATTTTGAAGTTAGTCTGACAGTCCCAAAATGCACACACAGGACATCTCAATTCCATTTTTTATAACTCAATTTCTAAAGCATAATATTTAAAATTCAGTTCTATTTCAAATCTTTAGTCCAGTCTACTTCATCCATTTGCCAATTTATTTGTGTATAGATATCATCACTAAAAAAAACTTACTGGTTAATATTAATAACAATTAACATATATAAAATATTTGTTATATGCCAGGTACTTTCCTAGGTTTTTCTTTTAATGTATTACCCTGTTAATTCATTTGACCCCTGAGAGCACACTAGGAGGTAGGCACTATAATTATCTTCACTTATAATGAAAAAACTGAGTCATAAACCTGCTTTCAAGGTCACAGATGCCATAAAAGCTGAGCTGGGATTTGAACACCCACAGTTTATGCTCTTAATCACTGTGAAACTATGCTGCCTCTTAAGATAAATTATTACTGTATTATAAGGAGTACAAAA
>NW_011896960.1:4719-5151 GCF_000151845.1 Pteropus vampyrus | reverse complement strand
TCGCTTCTGGGAAGCCAAAGAGATCAGCTATTGGATGACGTCAGAGACTTCCCACTGAAGAGTAATGTCTAATGCTGCTCTGCTGGCAAGCCTGATACCTTCCTGAGTAAACTGGCCTGTGGTAGGCTGGTGAGTCTGAATGTCTAGTTGAACTTAAGTAAAACACCTTCTCCTAGTTGTTGCAGACCAGGTTTACTCAAAATGATGAGCCACTGTTATTCTTTATGTTTTAGATAGAAAGTGAAATCTTGGATGCTCAGGAAGAACGTGAGACTCGACTCTTCCCAGCAGTGGATGATAAGTGCCGTATTTTATGTCATGCCTTAACTGGTGATTTCCTCATCTATGGTACAGATGTATGTATTGTCCTCTTTAATAGAAAACATAGAACGATTTCTAATTCGTACTTCGTAATATATTTATATTATATAT
>NW_011896960.1:0-2634 GCF_000151845.1 Pteropus vampyrus | reverse complement strand
GTCTTTTATCATATGTATGCTCTGCAGGTATTTTCTCCCAGTGTGTGAATTGTCTTTTCATTCTCTTAACGGTATTTTTCAGAGAGAAACTTTTTTAATTTTGATGAAGTCTAATTTATCAATTTATTCTTTTATAGGTTGTGCTTTTGGTGCTATATCTAAGAAATCGTTACCTAAGCCAAGATCACAAAGTTTTTCTCCTATTTTTTCTTCTAGAAACTTTAAAGTTTTATGTTTTACATTTAAGTCTGTGATTCATTTTGAGTTAATTTTTGTTTATACTTTGAGGTATGGATCAAAGTTCATTTTTTGCATATAGTTAGCCAATTGTTCCAGCACCATTTGTTGAAAAGACTGTCTTTCTTCCACTGAATTTGCTTTTGTACTTTTGTCAAAAATCAATTGTCCATAAATATATAGGTCTTTTTCTGGACTTGGTTTATTCCATTGACTTATTTCTCTGTCTTTATACCTATATCACAAAGGTGTTTTGGCTGTTCTCATTCCTTTGTGTTCCTATATGAATTTTACAAAAAGCTTGCTGGGATTTTTTATTGGGATCTTGTTGAACTTACAGATAGATCAATTGCTGTCTTAACAATACTGAGTTTTCCCACCCATGAACAAGATATATGTCTCCATTTGTTTAGATTTAAAAAAATTTCTCTTAGCAATGTTCTAGAGTTTTCTGTGTACAGGTCTTTTACATCTTCTGTCAGATTTATACCTAAGTATTTCATATTTTTGATACTATTGTGCATGGTATTGCTTCTTTATTTTAATATCTGATTATTCATTTCTAAAATAGAGAAATACAACTGATTTTTTTTTTATATTAATCTTGTATACCGTAACCTGGCTAACCTCACTAGCTTTAGTAGTTTTTTGTAGGTTCCATTGAATATTCTATATAGATGATCATGCCATATGTGAAAAAAAGATAGCTTTACTTATTCCTTTCCAAGTTGCCTTTTATTCCAATACCTTGTTGACAGGAGTGGTGAGACTGGATATCTGTCTTGTTCTCAACGATTAAGTGTGCTGCTGTTAGCTGTAGATTTTTTACAAAAGCCTGTTATCAGGTTGAGGAAGTTCTATTTCTAGTTTGCTGAGAGTCTTTATGGATGTTGGATTTTATCAAATGCTTTTTCTCCATCTATTGAAATAATCACATAGGTTTTTCTTCTTTAGTTTGTTTATGATTTGTGAATTAATTGATTAACTTTCACATATTAAGCAAACCCTGTTTTTCTGGGATAAATACCGCTTGATCACATGTATTCTCCTTTTTATATATTGTTGAATTCATTAGCTTAAATTTTGATATAATCTTTGAATGTATGTTTATGAGGGATATTGATCTATATAATTTTTTTTTCTTATAATGCCTTTTTCTGATTTTGGCATCAGGGTGATCCTGGCCTCATAAAATGACTTAGTCATCTTTAATTTTCTGGAAGAGTTCATTATAATTAGTATTTTTTCCCTTAAATGTTTGCTAGAATTCACCAGTGAAGCTTATCAAGTGGTCCAGCAGTTCCTAAGCAGTGGTTAGTTTAGTGGTGCCTGCTAGGCTGACTTCACGTACTCCCGTAGGTTCGGCCAGTAAGGAGAAAACAAACCCAAATGGATATAGATGGCAAAGGCAAGATCAGCATGATAGTAGCACCGACATTCTTAGCCCCACAGGATGACACCAAACTGGAGGGGCCAACTGCCCCTCTGGGTGATAGGTCACTCTATTGTGGAAGACCCAACTCTTAATACTCTGAAGGTATACCCTAAAGAAGGTGAATTGGACAGTCTCACTATCAGTAGGAGGGAAGTAGTTGAGGAACTGCCTCATGGAAGCCTTCCTTAAGATCGTGGGTGAGAAATGAATGTGACAGCATTTCATCACTGCCTATGTTCCCATGTATCTGGGAATATAACAGAGCATTCTGCCAAAACATGGGTCAGACTCCAATTGAGCCTTGCTTCTGTGGCCTCTGTGGAGACTGCAAGGTATCAAGGGTGCCATGATGGAGCAGTTCTCCTACAAAGCCATCTGAACCTGGAGTTTTCTTTATGGAAATTTTTAAAACAAATTTAATGGCTTTAATAAGTATCAGGCTATTCAGATTATCTGTTTTCTTCATGAGTAAGTTTTGGTAGTTTGTCTTTCAGGAAATTTGTCCATTCATCTAAGTTATCAAATGTATAGGCATAAAATTATTCATATTCTTTATTATTCTTTAATATTTGTAGACTCTATGGTAATGTCACCTATCTCATTCTTAAAATCTTATTCCTAATTTGCTTTTTATCTTTTTTCCTGATCGGTCTACCTAGAAGTTTTATCAATTTTGTTAATTTATTTCCAAGAACCAGCTTTTTTGTTTCATTGATTTTTCTCTATTTTTGTTTTCTATTTCATTAATTTCTGCTCTGATCTTTATTTCCTTTCCCCTACTAATTTTGGCTTTAGTTTTTTTGTTGTTTTTTTCCCCTAGTTTCTTAAGATGGAAACTAAGTTCAATGAGTTGAGACCATTTTTTTCTAGTATATTCCCTTAGGCCTAGAAATGTCCCCCTAAATACTGCCTTAGCAGCATTGCACATATTCTGATATGTTGTATTTCCATTTTTATTCAGT
>NW_011896959.1:2115-2540 GCF_000151845.1 Pteropus vampyrus | reverse complement strand
TCTGGGAAAGCCTAGTCAGCTCCTGTCTCTAACAGTGCCTGCAGCTCATCACTGTGTCCTAAAAACTATTTACTTTAATAGCTCTTAAATCTGCCTATCTTTCTATTCCTTGCAGTCCCTCTATTACCATATCTTAGATATTATTATACCTTCCACATACTTTAGAAAATTCAAATCACCTTAAGTTTCATTACTTGTAGATAAACAAGTTTAGGATGCTGCTGTATATTTTAAAATAATGTGTGCATATAAAAAAAAATCTACAATATAGAATAATTCCAGAGGTTTAGTTAGATTCGGGTTTTGTTTGTTTCCCCATTTGACAAGAATGCTTTATAGGTGGTACTTTGTATCACACTGAATTTTAAAAGAAGCTGGATAGCAGATAATTCACTGTTCTGCCCTCCAACCAAACCCCAAGACAC
>NW_011896959.1:0-1265 GCF_000151845.1 Pteropus vampyrus | reverse complement strand
TCTGGGAAAGCCTAGTCAGCTCCTGTCTCTAACAGTGCCTGCAGCTCATCACTGTGTCCTAAAAACTATTTACTTTAATAGCTCTTAAATCTGCCCACCTTTCTATTCCTTGCAGTCCCTCTATTACCATATCTTAGATATTATTATACTTTCCACATACTTTAGAAAATTCAAGTCACCTTAAGTTTCATTACTTGTAGATAAACAAGTTTAGGATGCTGCTGTATATTTTAAAATAATGTGTGCATATAAAACAAATCTACAATATAGAATAATTCCAGAGGTTTAGTTAGATTCGGGTTTTATTTGTTTCCCCGTTTGACAAGAACGCTTTATAGGTGGTACTTTGTATCACACTGAATTTTAAAAGAAGCTGGATAGCAGATAATTCACTGTTCTGCCCTCCAACCAAACCCCAAGACACCAAATATCTTGTATTATAACTGAAAAGCAAGTCAATATCTCACTACTAAAAAGGCAGATGGCACATTAGGGTCTTTACTATTAACTGAATACTCGACTGGATTAATGCCCATCTCATCACATTATATTTTCATAATAAAAGCAAGGTACATTTATTGAGTGTTTAGAATGTGCCAGAGACTGTGCTAAGTGCTTCCCTGCTTTATCTCATTTAATTCTTAAAACTACCTTAAAAGATGGATACTACTGTCATTATCCATTTTATAAATGAGGAACCTGAGACCTAAAGATGTGAAATCACCAAGATGAATCAGCTAGTGATACTACAGTTAGAACTTTAAGTTTTATTTTACTCTATACCCATTGCTTTACTATTGATGGCATTGCCTCCTCCTCATCAATACCTGGTTTTCACTTAGTATTTATAAAGACTAAACAATATATTTGGATTTTAACAAATTTATGAAGTTGGGAGCTTTTACAATATGTACTCTCATGACAAAAAAAAAAAAAAAATAGAGACAAAATCCTGAACTGCTCTCCTTGGGTTAATCAGAAAATAAAATAGCACTTAAAGCTCCTTGGTGGAGGAAAAACAGTGAAATTAGAATTGTTTCATTCCCAGGATTAACTGTTTCTCTTCTACCATAAGGAATGTATCGGTTCTTTGATGAACTGTTGACAAGTTTGCCACACTGTGGGGGAGCACATATGCTATATTGTGATGTTGTAAAATGAAAATGTGAGATGGAATTCTGTTGCCTACAGCTGTTAACTTTTTAAGCAGCATTAGGAAATTTCATCGAATTAATTCTATATATATTAGAATAAATAATAATAAA
>NW_011896958.1:0-2263 GCF_000151845.1 Pteropus vampyrus | reverse complement strand
AGAAAAGCATGCCAGCCTTGGGTTCTGAGTCTGCTTGAATGAGGTCAAAGGGCACCCCAGGGCCAGATCTAGGTGCACGACCATCTGAGGAAGGGCCAGTCTGCAATCTGTGTTTTTTTCACTTCCTGACTTTCCTCCTTACGCTATAGCTCCCCCTCTTCTTCCCTCTACCGTATAACAACCACACAATCAGGGCCACTGTTATCTATTTGAGGCCAGATCCATACCATGCATCATCTCTTAGACTGTTCCCATTCCCATGGACCTGGTCCTCTTAGAGGAAGCAAGCGTGAACCTACATTCTTGGCTCTGAAAGTGGCTTCTCCTAGTCCCTTCTGTTCCATATCTGCCCCAGCAGCCACTCTCACTAGGACTGCATCTTTCCTGGGATCAAGTACTTGCGTTTCCCTGTGCTTGAAGTCTTTAGGTAGCAGCTAGGAGAACTATTATTTCTGACATCCAAGAAATCATTCTAGATGATCATAAACAAGGTTCAGCATTGGTATTTCCAGACTATGATCTCTTCCTTTCATTTATTCATTCATTAATTCATTTATTCAGCAAATATTTAGCAAGATCTAGGCTAGCTTTTGGAGATGGCTCAAAGGAAAGAAACAAATGGTTTTCATTTCCAGACTTCTATTTCTTATATATATTTGGGCCAGGTGTGTAATAAAGACAGTAAACATGTGTTGACAAGCTGGGCGGAGCCCCCACTCTGGTCAGCTCATGGAAATTGAGAGCTCACAAGTTCAGAATGTGACTGTGCTCTTCCAGACAAGCCACTTAGCCTGGATATTGGAGAGGACCCAAGAAAGTCCAATAAAAGTAAATTGCTTGCTCTAAAAATGGCAGTGTTCAATTTTTAATGTCATGAAAGAAACAAGTGAATGACTTGGACCATTCTGCCTTTAGGGGGATTAAGAAACCCAAAATTATTATGACACTAAGCTTTTAAGTGAGAATTGAGAATCCTCTGCAAAATCTTTGAGCAAATTAAAATCTTTATTACTGTGCTCCCAGGGTCCCTAGAAAACAGAGTGAAAATAATTAAAGCATGGTTATTGTAACACTGACAGTGCTCATGATTTTGGAGATTGATCTTCAGCTCCAGAGAGTTCAGAATGCTCCAGTTATATTCTGGTTTAATGAAATAGAATAATAAATTAAAACATGTCATTCGAAGAAGCTAATATTTCCTGGGGGCGGATCTGGTGAACTGAATTTTCAGCAGTTAGAATGAGATTTTTCCTCTTATTGTAAGGAGTGCTTTTCTCATCTAGACAATGATGACACTCCTTATTATATGAAAAATATAGTAACATGATATATTAAAATGGAAAAATCGGCATGAACTTTTGGCTTTAAATAACACATATATTTTTAGCTCTATCACTATTAAATTTGGTACCACTGCAACAGTGGCGTATTTACTCATCACATCTTTTGATCCCTAACACTATTCTCTACCAAAAGGAGAAAGAACTCCTTGAGGGTACCTGATTCCATGTCTTGGGGCACGAAAAATAAGAGTGGTTCTGGGACATCATGTCTTGCCAAAAAAGCAAGAATGCCTTTAAAGATGCCAGAAGCAGGGCTAAAGGGCAAAGCTACTTGCTTAAACAGTCTCCCACTGTGAAAGAGAGCCTCAGAGAACAGTAAATGGTATTGTTAATATAATCAGGACAAGTTGAATCTATGAAAAAACATGAGTTTAAGATATTGCAAAGGAAATATTAACATAAATTATACAAAAAGTAATTGTAGTAAAAAAAAAAAGTAACAAAAAAAGGTATGTTTTATTTGTATTGATTTTAATAAATAAAAGAGAGTGCGTGTATTTTCTTTCATTAAGTTTATACCTATTTATAAAGTAAGGATATATACTTGCTTCTATCTGTATGAGTAAAAATGGTGACTACAAGATACTGTTCAAGGAATTGTAGAGATTATACAAAGGCTAGGAAGGATTACTCATTCTACTGGTCACAGACAAAGTGAATATATCATAATGGAAAAACATGTTGTCTACCACTAGCCACATAGAACTTTAAAAATAAACTCTTTTGAAGCAAGATACCAAGTTGCAAAAATATCAATGATCTTGAAAAGTTTTACTGAGCTGGTTGACTGTCAGCAAGAAGTTCAGCCTGGAAGCCCAAGGGCTCAGGTTTGACTCACGGTAAGTCCTGTACTCAGACCAAGAATTAGTCAATAAGGCATATCATATAAATAGTCTGGTCTAGGGGATATTCTTTTGGGT
>NW_011896957.1:3794-5297 GCF_000151845.1 Pteropus vampyrus | reverse complement strand
ACTACCTGGGAACCTTGAAAGAATTTTTCCTTCCAACTTACAAATTAGAATTTTGCTGTAGGTGTGACCAAGTATAGAGTTTTATATTCCCACTCGGGTCTTTCAAAGTATCCTGCTTACTTCAAGAAAAGTTTTTACATGTTTAGGCAAGTCAGTGGAAAGATTAGATTTAAAGCACAAAAGATTAGACAATCATTTTTTGTTCTCGCAATAAAAAATTGATCATTCATTATAGTTGTTTCCCACATTATTGCTAACTATATTTGACAATAACTATTTCCAAAAGCTAACAGATGTCATAGTTAGCTACTGTGCTAGGTTAGAAATGTACAGCTCTGTGAAAGAATAATCCTGGTGGCATTGGGAATGATTTCCCAGGTGAGTTGTTTCATGCGCAGATCCTTAAAACTATAATAGGATTTTGATAAGAGGTGAGAAAGTAAGAGTTTTACCCAAAAAGGTTAAATTCATTTAACTCAACAATTACTTAGAAGAAACAATAATAGAATTAACTCCTAATCAGCACTGCTATGTACTAGGCACTACTATAAATATTCAACATGAATTATCTAACATAACCTATTTAAAAACCTATGAGTTAAACTATTAATATTTTCATTTTATATGTGAAGCCCTGAGGCACAGAGAGATCATTCGGCTATTAAGTGGTAGAATCAGGATTCAGTCCAGAGCAGCTGACTACAGAGCCCACAGTACTAAAATAAGGATCCTGGAGTCTACAGCCTGGCTTAAAATCCTTACTGCCTCTAAAGCACTTAGATTAGTGCCTACTACCTGGTAGGTGAACAGTGAATGTTAATTATTTTAATTATGTTTATTATTACTAATAAACTGCTATGTCATTGCTACTTCTTGGTGGCTATGTGTAAGTTATTCAATGTATTGCAGATGATAGAAATTTGATAAGTAGAAGGTCTCAGTCCTCAATAAACTTTCATTTTTTAGAAACAATAGATATATACCCCATGAGTATAATAGGCTAAGTATGGGAAAGATTAATTTTAACTGAAAGAGATTACTGAAGAGTTCAGAAGTAGTTTTTGAGCAGAATATATGATGGATAAGCTTTCAGTTGAGATAAGAGGGAAGGCTATATACAATGAAAAGACAGTGTGCACAAAGGCATGATATTTTAAAAACATTCAGAACAAATTTGTAGACTACCTTGGCTTACATTTAGTTTGCCTGGAGTGAGGGAAGGGCAATGAGAGGAAAGATAGGAAAGCAGCCTTAAGTTCAGATCTCTGAAGAGAAGACTTCTGGAGAGAAGTCTTTAACAAGTCAATGACAGATCAAATATTCTTTGAAGATCGTTTTGGTAAAAGGGCATAGAGTGGAGGAAGGGAGGACAAGGATATTACTACAGACATGAAAACAAATTCAGGTTTGCTGCCATAGTTTAGCTTGTGGATGACAAAAAGGGGTGGGGGATTCTATAGAAACTAACCTCACAGGGTGATCTGATCATAAATTCCTAATGGG
>NW_011896957.1:0-2189 GCF_000151845.1 Pteropus vampyrus | reverse complement strand
CAGATAGGAGTTGCATGGAAACTTTCTACATTTAAGATGTTTCCCTGGCTGACATCATTTTTGTTTTATACAAAGAAGTAGATTGGATTTAGTCTAATTTGTCTCTATATCTTATATCTCTGTATCTTATATCTCTATATCTTATATCTATATCTCTAATCTCCATATCTTAATATTTGTTCAAAGAGAAGAATCAGAGTCAACAATAAGTCAAATCAGGTCATTTTCACCAATTAGTAAACCTGCTATTTAAATATCAACATTTGAAACTTAGGTAAATAACCATATATACAAGAAGTAATTATAGGAATACAAAAATTGAATTTACATTAGATTGTGAAATGCTAAAGTTGATTGTCATCATTTTAACTAAATAATTTATAGAAAGCATTTCCTGTAGCTTCTAGTATATTAACATTCTGAATGGAATGAAGGCTACTTACTATTTAGAATTTACTAAAATATCTAATAAAATGTGTAAAGTTAGTTTCATTAACCAGGTTTATATAATGCATTTTTCTTATGACAGTTATACCTCTTATGACATTCAAGGTTATATCCATTTAATAAATTTTAAATGAATGACTCATTTTTTTTGTTTGTGCATTGTCATTTGACTGAACCCCACAGTTATATCCAATAAGAAGTAAGTTAAAAATGAAGTTTCTGTCAACTATTTTCCATTAGCAAACATAGTGACTCACCTTCCAAATAAAAGCATATCAACATGAAAGTTTCCCAAGGGTATATTCTAGGTCATAATCTTTATGTTAATGAATTCTTTACTGAATAATAAATCGTAAGAATATATTACCTTATTCCTGTAATACATTACCTGTCAGCAGGTAATTACCCATCAAAACCGAAACAGAGAAAAAGATTGCCCTGTGACACCAGTGACCTCTACAGGTAAAATGAAAGAAAAAAAGTACATCGTAATTGGACAAAGATAAGTAATAGTAACCATGTTTTATAGAAGAAGATGGTTAAGTGGCAATAAGTGACAAAACTGGAAAACAGGACCCAAAGCCTCTGCTCCTGAAAATTATACTAATATTATACTAATATTTAGGAAAGGTCACAAATTCTCAACTTAATGGCACATATTTAATGTCCACTCATCTATTTAATATTTATGTAGTGCTTATTTAATATATCATTATGGGCTGGGTCTTGAAAAGTATGAAAAATAGTCGACAATTAGCATGGGAATTTTTTGAAGGAACAATGTGTCACATGAATAGTTTAAACAAATGCAGTTTTAATACTATAACTGATGGTAATAAAGACAGTAACTGCCAATTCAGCCACTTCATATATATAAAACTGAGACGTTATCTTTAGTACTTATACTAACAATTAAAATTTCCCAGCACCTATGAATGGTATAAATAATTGGTAAACAGAATAATTGCAGGTTATTTTTTAAATTCCATCAAACAAATTATAAATAATTTTTTTTTAAATTATGGTAAGTTGAGAAGAATGCTGTAATTAGGTCAAGAAGATAAAACAGTCAATAGAATTCAAACATAACTTTAAGTATTCTTATAGTTTTGTTCCTTGCTAAAATGCACTTCTCAACCTCTTACATGTAAATATATCATCCAAAACACATTAGGTTTAGAGAAAAGAAAAACAATTGAGAATTATATGGATCGAATTGTGTCCTTCAAAAAGATATATGGAAGTCTTAGCCCCTAGTACCTCAGAATGTGAACTTATTTGGAAATACAGTCATTTCAGATGTAATTAATTTAAGATGAAGGCATAGTGGAATAGAATGGGCTTTTAATACAATATGACTGCTTTTTTTTTAAGAGGAGGAAGACACAGAGACAGAAAGACTCAGAGAAACCAATAGAAACAGAGATTGGAATGATGTGTCTACAAGCCAAGGAACACCAAGGATTGTTGGCAAACACCAGCTAGAAGAGGCAAAGAATTCTGCCCTACAGATTTCAGTGAAAGGATTACCATGATTTCAGAGTTCCAGCCTCTAAACTGTAAAACAGTAAAATTCTGTTTTTTTTTTTTTAAGCCACTCAGTTTGTGGTACATTGTTAAGGCAGCCCTACAAAATTAACAGAACAGTATAGCCACATGTAGATCTAATCTTCAATCTACAGTTTTTCACCTCATCAAAATAAAAGAAGCTAAAGACCCCATGGAATGAGAGGATACCAATA
>NW_011896956.1:4159-5453 GCF_000151845.1 Pteropus vampyrus | reverse complement strand
ATAATCCAAGTGCTAAAAAGTGGAGTTTAAGGGAGCACGGACCATCTCAACCTTCTAGACCAAAGACTATTTTTCTAAAAGTGAATCAAACATGATCAAACATACGTCAAAATACAGGAATAAACTATGAAAATCAAGTTGCTTCAATTGTTAAGTGTTTTCAAAGCAAAAAAAAATTTTTTTCTTCTTCCTAAGAAAAGCTATGAGCCCTGGGAAGAAAGCTGGTGAAGGGCAGCAGAATGTGCCACCTCAAAATATGCCTCTTGGGAAAAGTCTTATTTTGAACCGATTATTTTGAGAAACTGCAGACACAGGAGAAGCTCTGAAAACAAAGAAGTTACCTTTTTTAGGAAATTTACATTAGAAAGAGGGCTTCTCTCAGGAAGTGAGTTATTATCAGAAATCAGTTTTTCCCCTGAGAGACTTATCAGCATGGCAGGGCCACTGTTGTTTCCTCTTCTTACCTTTTCATGAATTACTCCTTTCACCTCCTCACCCTTAACACTTTTTTTTTTTTTTTTGTCGTCTTTAGCTGAAGATAGTGTTTAAGATGGTGGCTTGGGCAGTTTTATTCAGTTTTCCTGGGTATCTCCCATGTATACATGAGGCATATATGTTAATAAATTTTTCTCCTATTAATTTGTCTTTTATTACAGGGTGTCTCAGGCAAGAACTCAGAAGGGTCGAGGGACAATTCCCACGCCCCCCTCCTCCCCACTGGTCGGGAGACTGTCCTCTCGCTTGTAAATGGTTCCATTCTCCGGGCAACAATCTGTACCCCATGTTTCCACTGGCTTCTTGTTGGTGCTCTCCTTCTTCATTGCATACTTTCTTCTCTGGGTCACCCATTCCTTCATGTCTCTTAAAGATCTCAAACAGGTAACTGTTGGTAATATCTTCAATAATAACTTTAGCTTGTGTGGCAACAGAGAGAAAACATTCACAGCTTTCCTCGAGGGTGCTGGCATGACAAAACGATTTTTATCATTCAAGCATTTCACTCACTGTTGGAATAAGTTAAGACAAGCCCCTTTTAGAGATGCTATGAAAAGTTAGCTTTTGCCTCCATACATCTTTCCCCAATTTTGGTTCCTATACATTTCCACTAAAAGTTTTTTCCCGACACATGAAGAAAGGAAGCTTAACCTACCTCTTACTGCCCCTGGCTCCTGTTCCTCACCGAATGCTAGCTGTAGGGTAAAAGGGAAGTTTATTCTCAAGGTGAAACTTAACTGTACGTTTGATTCCTTTTACAGAAGTCTGTATTAAGTTTAATGCGATTTAAAAAACCCAC
>NW_011896956.1:0-2908 GCF_000151845.1 Pteropus vampyrus | reverse complement strand
GCACATTTAAAAAACATTCTAGAAGAATTTGTTGACAAAAATAAGATTAAAGTGATCTAATGACCTAGGTGGGGGTTCTTACACTTTAATGTGTATCAGAATCACCTGGTTAAAAACACAGGCTACTTAAAACACAGATGGCTGGGCCCCACCCCCAGGATTTTCTGATTTTGTAGCTCTGGGGTGGAGCCCAAGAATCTGCTTTTTAACAAGTTCCCATGTAATGATCATATCACTAGTCTGGGTGGCATATTTTCAGAATCACTTATCTAGATGAAAGAAAATAGATTTTTAGACTTGATAAAGATGATATGAAAGAAAACCATTATGATTAAGTTAATTCAGATATATAATTATAATTTTAATTTTTAATTGAAAAATTCAAAACAAATGTCCTGGCAAGATGAGGCATATCCTTTAGATGAGCAGTGTTTTGTAAAGTGAAGTGAGCAAGACAATTCACTGGGGAGTAAAAAGGAGATTAGAACTATTTGTTTTGATTTTTTTTCTCATATTTTGTAATGTAGAAAATATATGTAAAATTTAAATTTTATATGCATTTTATAAAGCACGTTTTGAGTATAGTAGTAGGAACATGTACACTTTACAAATAAATATGTACAAATGGAAAAAAGTGACCATGCTATTTACTGATGAAGAAGTGTGATCAAAATTTGGAGTACCACTGAACAAAGCAACTCCTCCCAATCTAGACTACTTCTGTTCCTGTACTGAGAACAAGGCCTCATTCCCAAGTCAGTCTACCATTCTGTGTTTCATTGCTACCGTATAATAAAAAAAATAAACTGTCCCGCTAAAATTCGTAACTGGGTCACACTAGCTATATACATGAGACCAAGCAGTAATATTTCACAATAACACAGGACAGGAGGCCTTTCCCAAATAGAAGATATCATTCTTGAATGGCCCTAGACTAATACCCAGGTCTTGTTCTCTTGTTTCTAGCTCTGAAAACTTCTTGGTTCTCAATGATAATGCCTCGGATTTATATTTAGCAAGGCTACTTGCAGAAGTTGGAATCATCTTTGAGAGAACTTGGCTCTTGCCAGCTTCCTACTCTACTCCCTTAATTACCTCCAACTGTACTCAACTAAACCCTTACATTATTTAGATATGCTTCTGGGACAGAAATTCCATAGGGAATTGAAGTTCTTTCATCAAGAAAGATTTTATCTATTAAAATGTAGTGGAGAATCACCTTTCCTTTGGAAAAGGCAATATCTGTTTATTCAAGTCTCTTGTAAAAGAAACCAATATGGTTAAGCAGAGAAAATGTGACCGCACTTGAAGTCGGAAGACCAGATTTTAGCCTTAGCTCCACCATTTGCTAACATGTGATCTTGTAATATTACATAACCTCTCTGAAGTTCTGTTTCCTTGTGTGTAAACTGAGAACACTGATAGCCTGACAGGGGTATTACTGGGCATGAAATCAAGGTATTTGCAAAAACTCTTTTGTCAGCCACCCTTGTCTTGTCAGGATCAACTGGAACCCCGTGAGGCAGGCAGTGGAGCAGAGGGATGAACAGCTTGGACTCCGGCTGCCTCTTCCATAATGGGCTCTCCAAACCTCTGTTTTCCAAATGGGTAAGGTAGAGAACACCAACTCTGTATAAACATGGGCTATTATCTGTATAGGCAGAACATCTTCATGTGAAGATAAGTCATACCTTCCTGTTATGTATATAGCTATAGAATATAATTAGGATATAATCTTTAGGAACTAAGGGAAGAGTGGGCTGAAGAAAACCTAGACACATAATGTTAGAAGGAATCTATCTCCCTTAGATCTCTTGGATACGTCTGTCCTGTTTCCAGTCTTTGACTCACACTGCAGACCTGGTTATCATGTTTCTCTTCGGTAATTTACCTGATAATGTAATTGTCTGAAAGTCATATGTATAAATAGAAGTCTGATTTTATGTCTGACAGCTATTATACGCAGGACCAGCCCCTTGGGCATTCAACCTGTGCAGGGTCTCATGATAAGAAAGGTCCTACTCTTATTTTAATGCTCTGCTGTCATCATCTTGAAATTGTCAATAATTTTGAATAAAGGGCTCTGCATTTTCATTTTGCAGTGAGCCTTGCAAATCCTGTAGCTGGAAATGACTTTATAAATCTAGGGCTTATTAGCCGCCTGCATTCAGTTATGGAGTAACATTTCACAATCAATTATGTGCATACATGAATGGTGTGAATAGCTAATCTTACTGCATATTGAACTCTTAACAAAGGAGCAAGTGAAGTTTGGTATTTGTACCAGTGTTCAAAGGAAGCTGCATGGAATTCCTGAGGTTTTTCTAAACAGATGTCTCCTGGTCACTTGGGATTCATCTGTCCAGTTGATATTGATTGGTTTTTGGTCATTTCCTTCCTGGCAATCACATGATATGTCTGCCACCTTTAGAGAAAAGTCACTAACCAAGGACCATCACCACAGAACATCTTTCTCTTCCCATATTTATCTAAGTGTTACATAAAGTAACTCAAGACTTCCAGTTAAATTGTTAGATAGATACATTAAAGTTAGAAAACAATACAGTTCGCCTAAGTATACTTTTCATAATTATGTAGTATCATTAATTTTCTCTCTGTATTCTAATTTACTCCATGATCTCAATGTCCTTATCATGCCCATTTAGTTCCCATTTTTCTTTTTAAGCTACAAGGACTGCTAGACAGAAAAGAAGGGGGAGGGGAGGTAACTACAGGGCTGTCGGGGATGGGCTGAGCAGGCAGTAAAGCTGGAACTTAGATCACTCCCAGTGGCTCATCAAGATGATTCCTGAAGATACATGCAGAATACTTGGAAACCCTTTAACAAGTAGTTTGGGGCCTAGGTAAATAACTGTCACTTCCATTTAAAAACTCTTATATGAAAAAG
>NW_011896955.1:2709-4570 GCF_000151845.1 Pteropus vampyrus | reverse complement strand
AGGGCAGGTGCGCGTGCCCGGCGTCCGTGTGCACAATGTGCACGTGCCCGGTGTCTGTGTGTGTCCGGCATCCGTGTACACAGTGTGCGCGTGCCTGGCACCTGTGTGCATGGTGCGTGTGCCCGGCGTCCGTGTGCATGGTGCGCGTGCCCTGGGTGGTCGGCCTCCCCTGGGAGGCAGCAGGACAGACCACCGCTGCTCACCCATGGGGAGGCTCGGGTACGCACAGCCCTGGGTGCCCCTCCTGGGGCTCAGGGCCCCAGCACCCTTCTCCAGGGCTTCCTAGAGCCGAGAGCCCCCTGGAGCTGCTGCCAGGGTGGGGGCTCTAGGCGCTCCTGGCTGGTGGCCGCATCCCTCCAGCTTCCGCATCCATCTGTGTCAAATGTCCCTCTGCCTCCCTCTTATAAGGACATGTGATGGCACTTAGGCCCACCCAGGAAATCAAGACCATCTTCATTTCAAGAGCCTTAACTTCATCCCATCTGCAAAGCGCCTTTGCCACATAAGGTGACATATTCACAGATCCCAGGGGTTAGGATGGAGACATCCTTAGGGCCATTATCCAGCTGATTGCAACCACTGCTCCAGCAGGAAGGGACCCACTGGACCGGAGAAGGAAGCACAGACGGACAAAGGCCCTGTCGACAGCAGGCGTGGGGAGAGGTTTCGAGGGAGGGAGAGAGGGAGGGAGGGACCTGGTGTTTGAGGTGGGTGGACACAGACAGCCAGGGCTGAAGAGCTGAGCAGGAGACTCTCCAAAGACCCTTCAGTGCCCTGGGGCGCCGTGGCCGCCATCACGGTGGTCGCGCAGCCTTGAGGAGCCCAGCGCTGGCCTGGCTGCCCGCTGACCCCCGGGCAGCACAGTCCCCAGGCATCTCAGCTCATGTCCTCCCGCCCGGCAGGGCTGTGGGGGGGCCCGGCAGCTTCCTTCCTGCCTGCGGAAGCGTCTAGACTCCCAGGGAGCCCCCTGCCCACTCGCCCCCACCCCGGATTGCCCCCTGCCCACCGTCCACGTGGTAGGTGCTCTGCCTGGCGCTGGAAGCTCAGAGAGGAGCCGGGCAGATGTGGCCCTGCCCCTTGGCAGAAGTCCCGGGGGAGACGGCAGGGAGGGACCTGGACACCTGGGACAGTTCAGGTGCGGTCTGCGCCGGGAGGGGCCTAAGCCTGGGGCCGAGGTGACCGTCCTGGAGCTGCCCGGGTGGGGTGTTGGGGAGGGACGGAGCAGGGAGAGGGCCCAGCGAAGGCAGCGAAGGACCCCGTGTGAGGATGCGTCGGAGAAACGGGCCCCAGGCCGGGCCCGGAAAGCTCGGGGAGGTCGGCTCAGTGGGCCCCACACTCAGAGACCGGGAGTAGCCACGTGGGGCGGTCTGAACGTAGAAATCCCCAAGCGAAAGCGGGGCTCAGCAGGCAGCCCCGGCCTAGGCCTGTCGCTTCCTTGACGAAAGTCCATGTCCACCTTAAGTGGGCCTGTCTTTTTTTTTTTTTTTTTTTGCATCTAAGATAACATACCTTTGAAATGTCAGAGTGACCTTTCCCAGACCCCTCAGGGCACACTGGGCACCAGAGCAGAGACCACAGAGCCGCAATGTGCTGCGAACGCTAATTATCAGCTAATTATCAATCGGTGAAAGGAGCCTCTGTGTCTCTCCGTTTGCTTCTCATCCGATCCCAGAGATCTCCCCTTTTGCCTTCTCCTGCCCCCCTAATCGGCCGCCAGTGGATGTCACGGAACCCGCCTTCGTCTCCTCCTTCGATTCTAATGCACGAAATGAGCTGCGCACCTGTCATTCTCTGGAGCATCCCCTCGGTCTGTTGAGATGTTGCTTCCAGGCAGTCGTCGTCATTTAGGGTCAAATCAACT
>NW_011896955.1:0-1995 GCF_000151845.1 Pteropus vampyrus | reverse complement strand
CTGCCGCACCGATCGATGCCGTGTCCAAAACCAACATGAATTATTCATCGTGAAAGAAAAATCGAGCAATGACGCTTGGATTTCTGTCCCCTCCCCGGGCGAGTTTTCCGTGACAGCCACGAGCCGGGGTGGTCTCAGGGCAGGGCAGGGGCCGCCGACGCTCTGCTTTTATGGACAGACCGGACGAAGGGGCCACGTCAGAAAGGGAAACAAAGAAAAACACTCAAGATGATGAGCAGGGAGCAGACGTTCTTCCCAAACCGTCCACAGAAGAAAGAGTTTACGGCACAAGCAGCGGTTTAGAATGCCAGGGCTTTCGCGCTCGCTGGGGGGCAGGTGTGAAGAGGTGGCAGGGTGACGTGGAGCCAGGCGAGCTCCGGCGTGGGCGGGGCCGGGCCCAGCAGCACGCGGGCAGCTCGGTCAATATTTACTGAGCTGACAAATATGCTGTTCTCGCCACGTCCCAGGCCGGGACGGGCAGGATGACAGGGTCTGGTGGCCACACTTCCCCCACTGCTCCCGAGCGGCCTAACGGCTTGGACACTCTGTGACCAGGGATCCAGTGGTGCCAGAGCCCATCGGCTGAGGCTCCTCACAGGGAAGGGACACGGGGCCCACCGTCCAGCCAGCGGGGGCTATGCCCCATGCAGACCCGCCAGTGTCTAGGGTCCTGCCCTCCACAAGGCTCGTGACCACTGCCCGTAGATTTTATCACCTGCTGACGGCCGTCTCAAGTTGGGAGGACCTCGGGGGCTGAGGAGGAAGAGAAGATCACGCGAGACCTTCTCACTGATGACGACCCTACGTCGTGGACAGTGCCATGTCACTGTTCTGGGGTGGCTGTAGCAGACGACCACAAACTGAGGGGCTTAAAACCACAGAAACGTATTCTCTCATGGTTCTGGAGGCCCAAAGTCCGAAACCAAGGTGTGAGCAGGGCCCGGGAAGGTCCTTCCAGCCCTCTCCGGCTGCTGGGGACTCCGGACGCTCTTAGGCTTGTGGCCACGTCACTCCAGCCTCTGCCTCCGTGGTCACGCTGCCACCCCCTCTTCTCCTGTGTCTGTCCTCTGTGTGTCTCCTGTGAGGCCACCTGTCATTAGATTAGGGCCTACCTGCATAATGCAGGATGACCTTAATCAGATCCTCAAAGACTCTCTGAATGAGGCCTTCACAGGTCCCAAAGGTCAGGGCGCGGACATATCTATTGCGGACACCAGTTTTTGAGATGCTCTCTCTCCCAGAGGCCGTGAGCCACGTCTTAGGCATGTTGGTGTCCCAGCTTCTAAGGTGGCGATGGGTGCTTTACAAGCTCTCGGGGAATGTCAGCTCAGGGTCCTGGGGAGGCCGGGGCTGCTCACGGGGCAGGTGGGCGTGGACTCGGGGGGAGCCATGGGGAGCTCGTTGGAATCAGGGGTCCAGAGCTCTGGAGAGGGGGCGTGCTGGACAAGAATTTGGATGTGGGGTAATTAACATATAGGGTGGTTAGGACAGTGGGCGAGAGGCGATTCCCCAGAAAGAATGTTCAAGCAGAGGGTGAGGGGGCCAACCTGGGGACACCCACAGTCAGGGGGCCATGCGTGCGTGACTCGGTGGCCTAGCGGGAAGAGCGTACGTGAACCCCGCCTCCACTGCAGGTTAGCCGTGGGGCCCTGGGAAATTTACACAGCCCCCCAACCCCGAGCCTCTTTTAGCTTCTGTAAAGGGTATTTGAAGACTTGAAACCACACACCCAAAGCTCATGGCGAAACGGCCGCCAGAGGCACACTACGCCCGCTGACAGGACGTTCGCCGAGCGCTGGGGAGGCCCGGGCACTGCGGGGACACGGCCACCGCCTGATCCGACGCTCCCTTCAACCCCGGAGGAGCGCGGTCGCTCCCGTCTGCAGACGGGGAAACGGAGGCGGTGGGCGCCGTTAAGAGACGTGTCCAGGTCACGGAGAGCATTCCGCGCGAAGCCGTGGGTTCCGGCCCCAGGGGAGAGCCGCGAACGTGTCT
>NW_011896954.1:3062-3375 GCF_000151845.1 Pteropus vampyrus | reverse complement strand
CAAATTCCTCAGCTTCTAAGCCCCAAAGCCGCAGGTCCAGGCGTGGAGCAGGGAGAATCAGGAGGCAGAACCGGTTTTATTTCTCTGATGATGCAGCCGCGTCGAAGTGCCATTTGGGAGAACACAGCTGAGTTAAGTATCTGCAGAGTTTGCAGCCTGGCAATTCTCCTCCCTTTGAGGAAGTGGCTGAAGACGGTCTCACCCTCTCCCCGCTGTCCCTGGGCACAAGGATGCCCATCACAGTGGCGGTGGTGGCGGCAGGGTCCAAGGCAACCCTGGGGAGTAGAAGGTGCTTGCTTGCCCCTGGGTGTCC
>NW_011896954.1:0-1221 GCF_000151845.1 Pteropus vampyrus | reverse complement strand
CATAAAGTGGTGAGTCGCCGAACGGCTTGGCACATTTAATCCACACACCACTGTTTTCATCCCCATTTGACAGATGTGGAAACTGACGCTTGGCGAGGTCAGGCCACCTGCTCTGGGTCGCGTGGGTAGAGACAGAAGCAGGAGTGCGTGGGGGGCAGGCAAGGTGAGGTCTGGCCCGGAGCCCTGCGGGGCGACCCCAACGGGCCTATTTGGCGTTGGCGTGAGGCAGGGGCGCAGGATGCCAGGGAGAAGGTTGCAGAGCGTTGGTTTGCGGCCCAGGGAGGTGGCGGGATTAGAGGAGGTGACCGCAGCGCCGGCGGGGGTGGGGTGGGGTGGGGCGGGGCCTGTTCTCAGCTCCTTCCCAGGGCCACGCTGTGTGGCTGCGGGAACAGTGACCTGTCCTCACGCACTGCGGTGGGAGGACACGGCGGGGCGGCCCCTCTGGAAAACTTTCGGTAGAGTCTCAGGAAGCTGCCATACGCACACCCCTGCTCCGTGTGTACCTCGGAGAGACAGCAGCACGTGTCTCCAGGGGACACGGACGCAGACAACCACGCCCACGCCGAAAACGACCCAAACGTCCATGGACGCGACACTCGCTGGATAAACCACATTTTTTTGTTTGTTTGTTTTTTTGGTAGATTATTAAAAGTGCAGTCCTATTTTCGTGTCCCTTTATCCAAAGCTAATAGGTGCTTTGCTGAGTTTTCTCATCCCTGAGTGTCAAATTCATGCGTTGCAGCTTGACAGTTTTTAAAAATATTTTCGGTGTTCTTAAACGGTGAACCCTCTTCACATCGCCGGCGTGCGGGATCCCCAGCACCGGGCCTGCACTGACACTGACCCTTCTCTTCGTGTCCCTCACGGGGACACAAGCTTCCTGTCGTCGCTCTGCCTCACAGCGTTCCTTGGGTATGTCATGTCCTGTAGACGCCACCTTCGTGCTGACGGAGCTCTGCCACTTACTCAGCGGCGAGCGCTTCCAACCACGAGACCAAAACAGTTTGAATCGACAGCTGCAGAATCGTGGAGTGAGGTTACCCTGATCTTCTGGTGAATGCGATCGGCGGTTTTGCATGTGTGACTTTATAAATCTTGGAATCATGAAAAAGAGAAGCGGAAACCGAGCGCTCGGGCACACTCATTCGAGGGAATTCTGCGCGGCCCTGGGGCAAATGCGGTCGCGCGCCGTGTGGGGTGCTCCTCGTCCCCGTGATGCTA
>NW_011896953.1:2181-4442 GCF_000151845.1 Pteropus vampyrus | reverse complement strand
AATCAACGAGTAAGCATAATTACGTGTACTCTCAAATGGCTCAGATTTCCCACTAATCTGTGAACTACACGATTTAGCTGTGCCAGGCCCTTGCTTGATGACTCTCTATTTTCCAGGGGACAAGAAGACAAGGCAGATATTGGATTGGTGAGAGACGGCAGCCCGGAGTGTGGGTTTTTCAGGCAAGGGAATGGGGTAGGGTGGCCAGCTTGCCAGACCTATGTTGGGAGAGGGAGGGCCACACTTTGGGGTCAGAGGGGCCTGGTCTGAGTCAGCTATCAAACACCAGGAATGTTAGTCAGGACTCCTTGAGTTGCAGGTGACAGAATTCAAACTGGCTTGAAAAAAATTAAAAGACTGAGTGTTATTAAAAGCACATAACTGGCTTCCCCAACGGTATTCAGGAGCTTCAGGGACTTGTGAAGACTTGCCTGTTGCCTGCTTTCTTTCTCTGTGTCACCACCCTTAGCTCCTCTTTTTTTCTGTTACTTCATTTTCTACTCCAGTGGAAAGACACCTGAATGTTTTGAACCAAATTCTCAGAGTTAAATCTCACTGGCCTGAATGGGATCATGCGTCTGCCCCTGAATCAGTCTTGGTGGCCGAGGAATAATGTATGCTCATTGGCCAGGAGACTTGTTTTCCGAAAAGGAGAGTAAGACTTAGTTCCCAAAGAGGAGGATATGGATTTTGGACTGGAAAAAGTTCGCATCCACTACAATACAACCTTAGCGATCACATTATATCTCTCACCCCAGTTTCTTCAAGTGTAAAATCCTACTTCATAGAGCTGTTGTGAAGATCGCAAATAGTGAATGCATAGCATCCGTCACACGACAGGGCTTTAATAATCAGTGGAAATTCTTATCGTTAGGTCTGGAGAACCAGTTGGTGAGGGAGAATTACACCCAGTGTAGAGGGGTGTGTGTGTGTGTGTGTGTGTGTGTGTGTGTGTGTGCGTGCGCGCACGCCCGCTCGCTTGCTCGCTTGCACGTTTGTGTGTCCATGCATGCATTCCCGTGTTAGGTATCAAGGAGGCAGAGGTCAATAAGACTTGGTTTCCACCATCTCAACCTCTCCTTCTTTGCCTTCCTCCCTTTGCTCTGCGACTCACTATTTTTCCATCTTCCCTCCTCTCCCTTCTTTCCCCACCTGTCTGCTTCCCTCCTCTTTTCCTTTCACTGGCCGTATTCACACATATATTATAAAAATTTTGTATTTTCTTTATTATTTGTGATGTTAATTGAGTTTATTTATGCTACTTTTTTACATCCCAACTTGAAAAATGGTCTGAGATATTTCACCCAAGAACATGCCACAGAATAATATAAATAGCTGAAGAAATTGGAAGGGAGGGAATAAATAAAGAGAAACAAAGTCAAATTGAATTAGGAGACAAATATAATACCGCCATATCTTATGTGATTGCTAGAGGTGAGCTCCCTTTACTGAAAATAAAATTTCACCTTCTATATTCTTAATTTAAAAACTGAGCAGGTTGAATATTTTTTCTTTTCTCTAAAACCAGTCAAGCAATAACACCAGCCAAACACAATGTTATGTGTGGTCCTTGTTCTGGTTCATGGGGTGGTCGCTTGTGGTAGTAAAAAGGTTCCACCCATTTATAGGGACCAGAGAAGGTGTTAAAGACAATTTGGGATGTGGGGCTGACAGGCCACCAGGCAGGCAGAAGGGAAACAGAAAATCTCTCCTCTAAGGTCCATAGAACTTTAGAGAAGAAAGAGATTAGTACCACGGAGATACTGGAGCAAAAGTGTAAATAAAGATGAAATGGAAGATCTGCCTTGTTAAAACCCAGCTCCCCAAAGAATTAGACTCATGGGTTCATCCTTGTGCTGGGGCCATGTGTAGCCACCAGACTGGCTGTTTTCTGGCTCCTCCCTTTTGGGAATGATTGTTGCTGAGAAAGGGGGTTCCATGTCAGAGAAGCTAACAGAATGTGGCCATCGGGGCAGCTATGTATACATCGACTTGTTGCTTCTTTAGGGCCTCCTGCAAACACAACTACATGTCATTTCATGTTTGAGAGGGAACCAGCAATGTGTTGGAATATGGGAAGAGGAAGGGGAATTAAGGGAGAGATGAGGAGTTCTGCCTTGCTTTGTGCATTAAATGGAAAAGGACAGATAGTACTAGTTAGGAATATTATTGTGCTTGAAATGTGGGAATGTCCTGTGAGGAGAGGATGTATATGGATGGGAGGTTTGGATATTACAGAGCCATAAAGTTGTAAGATTACA
>NW_011896953.1:0-2131 GCF_000151845.1 Pteropus vampyrus | reverse complement strand
GCTCGCTTGCACGTTTGTGTGTCCATGCATGCATTCCCGTGTTAGGTATCAAGGAGGCAGAGGTCAATAAGACTTGGTTTCCACCATCTCAACCTCTCCTTCTTTGCCTTCCTCCCTTTGCTCTGCGACTCACTATTTTTCCATCTTCCCTCCTCTCCCTTCTTTCCCCACCTGTCTGCTTCCCTCCTCTTTTCCTTTCACTGGCCGTATTCACACATATATTATAAAAATTTTGTATTTTCTTTATTATTTGTGATGTTAATTGAGTTTATTTATGCTACTTTTTTACATCCCAACTTGAAAAATGGTCTGAGATATTTCACCCAAGAACATGCCACAGAATAATATAAATAGCTGAAGAAATTGGAAGGGAGGGAATAAATAAAGAGAAACAAAGTCAAATTGAATTAGGAGACAAATATAATACCGCCATATCTTATGTGATTGCTAGAGGTGAGCTCCCTTTACTGAAAATAAAATTTCACCTTCTATATTCTTAATTTAAAAACTGAGCAGGTTGAATATTTTTTCTTTTCTCTAAAACCAGTCAAGCAATAACACCAGCCAAACACAATGTTACGTGTGGTCCTTGTTCTGGTTCATGGGGTGGTCGCTTGTGGTAGTAAAAAGGTTCCACCCATTTATAGGGACCAGAGAAGGTGTTAAAGACAATTTGGGATGTGGGGCTGACAGGCCACCAGGCAGGCAGAAGGGAAACAGAAAATCTCTCCTCTAAGGTCCATAGAACTTTAGAGAAGAAAGAGATTAGTACCACGGAGATACTGGAGCAAAAGTGTAAATAAAGATGAAATGGAAGATCTGCCTTGTTAAAACCCAGCTCCCCAAAGAATTAGACTCATGGGTTCATCCTTGTGCTGGGGCCATGTGTAGCCACCAGACTGGCTGTTTTCTGGCTCCTCCCTTTTGGGAATGATTGTTGCTGAGAAAGGGGGTTCCATGTCAGAGAAGCTAACAGAATGTGGCCATCGGGGCAGCTATGTATACATCGACTTGTTGCTTCTTTAGGGCCTCCTGCAAACACAACTACATGTCATTTCATGTTTGAGAGGGAACCAGCAATGTGTTGGAATATGGGAAGAGGAAGGGGAATTAAGGGAGAGATGAGGAGTTCTGCCTTGCTTTGTGCATTAAATGGAAAAGGACAGATAGTACTAGTTAGGAATATTATTGTGCTTGAAATGTGGGAATGTCCTGTGAGGAGAGGATGTATATGGATGGGAGGTTTGGATATTACAGAGCCATAAAGTTGTAAGATTACAGGGACTTTAGCCTTACTCTAGAGATGGTGCCCGAGCTGATGAGAATACGTGAAGGTACGTGCATTTCATCTGCTCCAATGAGCCTTATCTGACTCCTTGCCTCCTGGCTGACTCTAGGGGAACTTCTGGGAATTTCGTCCTCCTCCTCCGTCAGTGGGAACGCTAATCCTTGCGTCATGCCTTTCCTGGGCCTGTTGTGGGATTCTATCACTTGGAAAGAATTTACGGAGCTCGGACCACACATTCAGCACTGGGTCGGACACTTTGGGGAATAAGGACCAAGGTTAATTCTGAACCTTTATTCTTAAAGAACTAACAGATGTGGAAGGTCTTTATAGGGCTGTTTAGGGTGTTTGTAGATGAGTTATGCAGCCTAGCGGGGGTAACCTGGTTGGCCAGGCCTCAGGCTTAGTTCTGCTCCGTCCTCACTGACTGGGGTGGCGCACCCTCTTTCTAGTCTTCACCACCAAGACCAGGGGTGGGGGTAGTTGCCCTAGGGGGTCTCTTCTAGGTCTGGCCTACACGAATCTCCTGATTACTCAGATTGTTTGCTTGTGAGGTCCACAACAGGAGCCAAAGTCTTTGGCCAGGACATGCTAGGTTTTTATCTGTGGCAAAGCCAGATTATCTCTTCACACCCCAAAACAAACATTTCTTCAAAGTGCCATGACCTTCCAAGGTTGAGCTGCATGAAGGTAGCCCTATTGTTCTAACCACAGGTCATGTGTCTGGGAGGGCGCTGGGTCTGTGGGCCTGTCCTGGTAGGTAAGGGGTGTGAGCCAGGCCTGTAGGCTTCTGCTGCAGAAGGACGAGAGAGCTGGTTAGCGTCCTACCTGGCATCACTCTGTGTG
>NW_011896952.1:2722-4924 GCF_000151845.1 Pteropus vampyrus | reverse complement strand
TTTTTTTTTTTAATGCCTACAGCACCTGGTATTCCTAGGTGGTCTCCAATCCAAGTACTAACCAGGCCCAACCCTGCTTAGCTTCCGAGATCAGATGAGATCGGGCACATTTAAGGTGGCATGGCCATAGACTTAAATGTATTTGAATACAGAAAAACAAGTGCCCGCATATATAGATAAATCAAGAAAAAGAGATGAGAAAGAGTTCAGAGAATCACTGAACTAAAAAGTATCTTGAGAGAATTCAAAACAAGATTATAAACTGGCCCAGACCATTTTCTATTTCTTTTCTTTAAATCTCTGGAGCAGTTTTTTTTTTTTTTTCCTTCAAATTATAGTAACGAGTTCTAGAAATGTGTTGCACATTTTATATTTAAAAAATTTAAATAAGAAGAAGAGTATACATCTGAAAATGCATCTATTAAGAGTCATTATGTTGGAGAATAATGACAGCATAATACGATTTCTGGGCACGTTTGAAAAGAGTTCCCAAGCATCTCAAACTCAAGTCGTAGTTTGCTCCAGTAACAATAGCAAGATGATCACCCTCATGAGATAAGCTCCTGTGTCATAGAAGACCCCAGTGATTTAGAATGACATCTTAAAAGGTTCTAGTGAAATCCACTTAGGACAGTGAGAATGGAATTGAATTTGTGAATCCTCTTTTCATTATTCCAGAGTTACCCATAAATTGGGAAGAGAAACCAGTGAGACTGGTAAACTATTTCAATACCTCTTTAATAATGCCTTGAATTTACACCATAGTATGACTAATTACTGTGGATGTAAGATATGCAATGGTTCTTTATTCTCTCCACCATCATTAAGGCAAGGGCAGAAGTAGGGATAAAGTTTCTCCATGAAAGTACTACTGAAAGTATAAATGTGGGCCATGGTTTTAGCATTGTAGAAGGACACCTGCCCTCCTTCATAATCCAGGTATATGCCCACCCTGTTGAGGTTGTTAGTCAATTTCAGACTGCAAGGTGGCAAATCCAGAGCCTTTAGATCAGCTTGGTTCCTTAGTCTTAAAAGCCAGAATCCTTGCTCAGGAGTTAGAGGACAGCTGCCTTTCCGAATGATAGATTCTTTGGCAACTCCAACTGTCCATTTCGTCTTCTTTGCTACTTCTACTTCCCAATACCACTTTCCAGATGTGAAGCCTTTTGAGCCCAGCACAGCCACACTTGAGTCAAACCTTTCTGGATCATCGGGCATTACCTGCTTAATGTCACCATGCCACACACTGGTTCGGTTTTTGGAGAGCACCAAATTTGGGTGAGCTGTTTTAGGGTCCAGAGTTAATGGAGATAGGCCTAGTAAGAAATAAGAGAAAGCAGGGCACGAGAGAAAAGGGATGAATGCAAATTCCCATAGTAAAAGGCAGTTACATAGACAGCAGTACATTATCTCCCTCATGCACATATACTTTTAGGCAGGTAGTTAACTTATATACCTTGTGGCTATATTGTAGACATTTTTATATTTATGGTAAAAAAATCAAACTTTACTCTGAAGCAATTTATGTTCTAATGAAGAAAACAATACAAATAATATATATCTGTACTGGTAAATATAAGAAAATACAAATGCTGAAGAGGTACCGATTAGGTAAGTTTGTCCTATAAAAGCTTTCTAAGGACAGTATGTATTTCAGTTATGATATAACTAAGATATATTCAGGATGCTTTGAGTAAACAGAAGCAAAAAACGAATAGGCTAGAAACAGTAGCTTATGTGGAAAGAACGAGCTGCCTGTTAGAGGCAGGTAAGCTAACTGGTACAGTTTTTAGAGGATAATGGTGAGAAGTTTATATTTGGTTTAATAGATAATGAGACTTTTGAGTTCTGAAGTGGTTTATGTGCTGCTAATCAGAATGTGGTCCACAAACTGTGTGGTTACCAGTCTGGGACAAGAGAGTAAAGAATTTAAGAGTAAACTCTTAGATACGTTAGCAATCCGAAAGAATAATTTTATGTCAGTTGAATCTAATAATTAAAAAACTGAACTCGCACTTTGTAATCTGTTTTTTTTTTTAATTCCACTTTTTCAAGTAATTGATTTATATTTTATTCTACAAACATATCAGTCCATGGCAGGTTGTGATTTTAAAAACTGGTCTTTTGTCACAAGTAACTTGACAAGCATTCGTTTAGACGAATCAAGGGGCATCAGTATTAAAAAGAATTTCTAAATAAAGA
>NW_011896952.1:0-2431 GCF_000151845.1 Pteropus vampyrus | reverse complement strand
CAATAACCTCAACACTTTTATTCTCTTTTTTGCAGCACCTGCCATGCAACTCTCCAACCCTGGATATATCCATCTATTCAAATTCACATCCCAATTCCTGACCACTGCAGAAGCAAAGTCACAAAATTGTACATATAGACACCACAACAGATTCATTATTTCCACTTTATGTTTGACAATGAGTACTGCCCAGAACTCCTGTGTTTTCTGAATCAAATCAAATCATCTTCTACAAACATCTTCCTCACAACAGCAATTTTAAATCTTCAACTCCCCGCCTCAAATCTCCATTCTTCCACTTCCCCACCTCTTCAATCTTGGGCAGAAGACTTCATTCCCTGCTTCACAGGGAAACATCTTATTGGAATCTCTCAAATCTTTCCACTCATACTGCAAGATCCACTTGATAAAATTATTTGCCTCTACCACTTTTACCTCCTTTCCAAAGGAGAAGTCTCCAGAGGAAACTGAGAAAAGTCAATATTTCGCTCTCTGTTTATAACTCACTCACTCTTCCCTACTTCTACCAATTATCCCCTTTCTTATACCATTGATTTCTGCCTTTCTATGAGCTGCTTCCCTTAAGTATGTTTTTTAAAGTCCTCTTTTGACTCTGTTCCTACATTCACATCTTCCCTTCTTAGTAAAATTTCTCAAATAGTGACCTATTCACTTCACTACTGCCTCATTCCAAATCACTCCTGAATTCTTGACAATATGACTTCTACCTATTATACTCTTTACCAAAATCACCAATTATTGTTTGTTTGTTTGTTTGTTTTTTATCTCTTTTCCAATTGTTTTCTAAATCGATCTTCACATGTGGCATGAATGACCACTACCTTTTGCTTGACAGTCTCTTTCCTTAGATTCCACGTCAACCTCATTTCCTGGTTTTTCTCTTTATTTCTCTTGCCAAAGTTCCTCAGTCTCTTTTGGAAGCTTAATTGCCCTTTATTTGTTAGTATTCTGTATAACATGCTCCCTCCTTAACTGTATGTTCTCACTTTCCTTAGAAAATCTCATTTACATCAATAGCTTTGGGTACACTGCTCTATACTGATTATTCCAACCCTGGCCTCTCTCTTAAGCTCCGGTTGGAATAGTTACCTATTTGAATATATTTACTTAGTTGTCCTGTAAGTCCTTCAACAAAATATGGCCACAATTGAACTCAACTCATCAACTCCGTCCAAATTCTGCATCTTCTATATTTCCATCCTCTACATCACATTTCTCTACCCCTTACCACCAATTATTGTTTGGTACATTTCAGCTCCTGGAATTCTGGCTCTGGAATCTGTTCTTTATATTACATTCTCATTCTCATGACTTTGGCTTAGATCTTAATAATTTTTCACCTACATGGCTACTACAGACTCTAAATTGATCTTCTAGTCTCTTCTTCTTCGGAGCAGAAACTATGTCTTTAATTTCTATGTGCTTGGAACCCAACTTAGTGCTTAGCATGTAGTAGGTCCTCTATAAGAGTTTGGTGAGTAAATGAGTAAACTTTGGTGACATTTTACTGTGTGCAAAACTAAAGGAAATATGTTAAAATATTTTAAATTGGAATTGGTAAAACTACAACCAGCAGGCCAAATCTAGCCTGCTGCCTGTTTTGTAAATAAAATTTTATTCGAATACATCAATGGCCATTCATTTACATATTGTCTGTGGTTGCTTTTTCACTGCAATGGCAGAGTTAAGTAGTTTGGACAAACACCATACATCTCTCTATCTGACCATTTATAGAAAAAAATACCAACCCCTTCCATAAAGCAACAGCAGGAAAGGAGAAAATAAGAACCTGCAGAATAAGCAAAGAATTAGAAATAAGATGTATGGAGTGTATTTTACCAAAGTTTGACCACAGTTATATTATTAATAAAATAGCCACATGTTGAATGAATCTCATTTGATTTTCTTAGATGTAAAATAATAACAAAAATACAGAAAAATCAGTTTATGCTTTAAGTGATTATTAGAAGTAAAGTTTGATTTTACAGGACAAAGAGTACAAGAAGAAAAACACAATGTTATCCGAAGGCAGCTAGAATTTGCAGAGTAGAGTAACACAGAGGAGGCAGCTGGGCAGAGACTTACCAACATCTACAAAGGGATTCCCTCAAGGCTGTGGCTGAGTACTTATCTTCAGTGAAAGTCATTAGGGCCAGTGAAAGAATCTCCAGAAAGCAGTAGGCTGAATAATTTCTAGAGCTCACACAAGACTGAAAATAGTTTTCAATCCTGTCAGCCAGAATGAGAAAATGTCATAATACGTGGAACATCAGGCAGGGTACTCAGAAGGATATTACCTTAGAAAATGGGCTAAATTAGCTTTAGTTTAAAGGCTGCTGTCGAATTACTGTAACAAAGCTGAAAAGCCATAATAAACTTTTAAAATGTGTCCAAAAGAGCAAAGTCATTT
>NW_011896951.1:2557-5238 GCF_000151845.1 Pteropus vampyrus | reverse complement strand
CGCGGGTCTAGGTGCGGGTTCGTGCTTTTACTGGCTGGGCCCTGTCGGCTGAAGACCCATTCATCCATCCCCTCCCCGCTCACTTTTCCTGCGTTGGTTTTCTGCGTTCTTGTCTTTCCCTTCATATATTCTGTCTTCTAGTTTCTGTTCTATTTTCTCAACGATTGTTGGACGTCGTTTTGAGTTCTTTTGGAATTTTGTGTTTCCGTATTTACATTTTTCGTTTCTGACAGCTCCATCTTCCTCGCCGCCAACCGTCCCTGTCTCGTGGCGTCCTGTTCTTGTTTTGAAAGTGCGTCTTCTTGAAACATCCCGAGTTCATGAACGGAGGTTTTTTGGTTCGTTTGCTTGTTTTTGCTTCTGTTCCGTGTTTCTCTCTCCTTCCCACAGGGCTCGTTTTTGCTGCTTTATTCCCGTCCTTTACTGCGAAGCGTCACACTCATCTCGTGCGTGCGAAAGGCCTCCCGCCCCGCTCACGTTAGGGCGGTCCGTTGGATGGTGGAGCTGCTGGTTTCCCGCCATCTGATTGGGGTTCCGACTGGGGGGCGTGATTGGCAGGCCCTGCTTTAGGTGAAGGGGTGGGAGCTGGATGCCCGGCCGTCCCCCGTACCAGAATGCGGGGTGTCAGCACCCACACCGCAGACTCGCTCTGGCCGGGCGTTTTCTTCCATTTCTGTGGAAAACCTTCAGCTGTTTGTCTGGGGGGCACGGGCAGCCGCTGGCCTCTGTGAGGGGTGCGGCCCTTTCGGCCTCACTTCCCTTCCTGCCCTCCACTGGGTCCCCTGAGCCCAGAGCCCCGAGCAGCCATCCCTGCCCCCGCCCTGTGGTTTCTGGCCCCCTCTCTGTCTACCAGAAAGGTTTTCAGGGACCTGAGGTCGGGGGTGGCTCACTAGCCTGCTCTGCCCTTCATTTCCTGGGTCCCAGAATGAGCCGCGTGCTCGGTCCCGTTGGACCCTCCTCGCCCCTCTGGGTGTCTAGGGCTGTGGCCTGGCACAGACTCTGATGTACGTCTGTCCTCATACTGAGAAATACCTGTTTGGTCTTTTTCTCAAACTCTTCAAGAAAAACCTGAGGAAGAGGCTCTGAGTCGACGCTGTTTCAGGATGAGCTGCTGTTAGTGGGGGTGGGGGTGGGGGTGGGGGGCAGATACGTACCGAGGGGAGAGGCAGGGGGGGCCTTGGGGTGGCCCTCTGGAGCGTGTCACCTGCCCGGCGGCCCGCGCAGAGCCACGTGTGTTTGTCCTCGCGGCCGCCCCACCACGCAGTCGGGTCTAAGGCGGCCCTTGCCCGCCCGCGCGGCCGCCTCGCAGCCGGCGTCCCGTCCCGCAGCGCTGTGGCTCCCCCCGCACTTCCTGCCCGCTTCCCGCTCCTCGTTAAGGCGGAAATCTGGAAATCTGAAACGCGACGTGAGCTCCTCAGGAAACAGCAGTGGCTTGAGGGGCTGGCCCCACAGTCCGCGTCCACGGCGGGTCCTCAGGGAGTGGACGGTCCAACCCCGCTCCTTCCCGGGGCCCTGGCTCCCGGTTCCAGGTCCCCTCCTCCTGACGCCCGCGCCATCTGTCACTTCCTCACCACACGCGCGGCCCCTCTCGGGTCCTCCTCCCTTCCCCTGACTGGCCTCTCTGCGCCCCTCTCACGGACACATCCCGAGCCCCGTCAGCCTCCGACGCACGCAGATGGCACACCTGCGAAGCCCCCAAGCCAGACACCTGCTCCCACGGCTCCAGCTCCGGACCCCAGCTGTTCAGCCCTCCGGCTCTCCTCGGGCTCTGGCCGCATCCCGCGCCTGCTGCCCGGCCTGGAGCCTGCACCTGCCTGGTCATCGCCCCTCGCATGTGCCCCCCCCCCACCGGCAGTTTGCAGCACTCGGCAGCTCCCCCCAAAAGGGACCCCGCAGAGCTTTCTTGTCTCTTCTCAACCTTCTTGCCCCTCCCATAGGTGGTGTGTCTGATGTGGTGACCCCAGCCCCCCACCTTCGGGCCCCCCTCTGCAGCCCCGCCCTCTGCCACAGGCAACAGAGACGGGCTCTGGTCCCCTGCCAGATCACCTTGGTCCTTGTCCCCCTTGTCAAGACTTCTCGAAAGAAGTTAACTATTTTAAAAGATGTGTGAGAAGACACACAAAAAAGAACACAGAATATTTCAACAGACAGCCAAGGCCCACCAACCTTAGACATCATTTGTGACGTGCTGCCGCCCCGCGCGCAGACAGCCCCATCCACGGGCATCTCCGGCACCCTTGCGGGGGGTGCGGGGGGGTCTGGCATCACCCCACTGCGAAGATGGGCGGCAGAGGCGTGGAAGGCTCTGTCCGTTGCTGACTCAGTGGAGGTGCACGCGAGGCCCGGCAGCATCCAGCCCCTTAGAGCCCCGACCCGGGGTTCCCCAGCGCCCTGACTTGGGCGCCCGGCGCCCTCAGAGTTCCGCCGTTTGCCCCAGGGCTCTGGGCGGGATCGCTAGCGAGTCTGGAAGCTCCGGGGCTGGATCGGGTCCCCGCCGTCTGCACCCGCCCCGGGGACGTGCGAGGCTCCGCGTGCGCGCCTCCTCTCGACCTCGGACACCGCGGCGCTTGGATCGCGCGCGCGCCAGTTTCCAAGGCGCTGGGCGCCGGCCGCCCCCGAACTAGTCGTCGCCCTGTGGTTTTCGAGGTGGTTGTGCCACGAGCCTGTCCCAGGTCCCCCTC
>NW_011896951.1:0-449 GCF_000151845.1 Pteropus vampyrus | reverse complement strand
TTTACACCTAAAGCACCTGGTCTTCCTAGGTGGTCTCCCATCCAAGTACTAACCAGGCCCGACCCCGCTTAGCTTCCGAGATCAGATGGGGTCGGGCTCGTTCAGGGTAGCATGGCCATAGACTTGTTCAGATCTTCTACACCCTTATTAGTTATATGTCTGCTTGATCTGTCAATTACTGGGAAGCGTATTAAAACTCCTGCCATGCTAAATTAGTGGATTCTTCCACATGGCGTGATTATCAGCCTTGGTTTTATGTTTCATCATTTTTTCTCTCTGGGACCATGCTGCGTAAATTTTTCTGACATGTTTTCCGGTTCATTCATTCTCTGTTCGGTTGCATTCAATTTGCTAATAACGTCTAAGTTTTAAAATTTAAATGATCACATTTTTATTTCTAAAAATTCTGCAAGGTTTCTCCCTCGTATTTTACTTCCTTATTTCCCATT
>NW_011896950.1:1510-3262 GCF_000151845.1 Pteropus vampyrus | reverse complement strand
CTGTGTTCTTGCCTTCAGGCTGTCACTTCATTAGTCACTCGCATATGGCGTTTTGAAAGCATGCTCATTGAGGGACTTTACTTCTAGCTCTCACTAATCATGCTGACAGAAAACGTCTCCTGGGCAGAGATAAGGGTCAGCGCACGTGGTTTCGCTGCTCTGGGCCACCTCACGTCACTCCGTTTCACCCCAAGATGTTCCGTGCAGAGTCAGCCCCCGGAAGACACGTGACGAAGTCGTCTCGGTGCCGCTCATCAACTTTTTGGTGTCTCTTCTCTGTGTGCGACCGCCCTGCCGACTGCTCCCCGTAAGTTACTCGAGTCGCTCTGTCCCGGATCCCTCTGCGTCCCTCTGTTTATCTATCTATCCATCGGTGCATCTGATCAATATATCGGTTGAGTCCCTTCTCTCGGGAGAGGCGGTCCAGTGTGATCCAGATAAAGAGCTTGGACTCTGGGGTCAGACTTCCCGAGTTTGAATTCCCCACTGCACCGCCTGCTGGATGCCTGGTGATGGGCAAATCGCTTAAACCTCTCTGCGTGCCGGGTGTTTCGTGGGTGACGTGGATCATGATAGTGCCAGCCTCGAAGAGTAGTCTCGGGGTGACGTCTTCAGTCAGTGTCCCGATTCCGCTAGATGAGGACACTGAGGCACGGAGAGACTTGTCCACGTCACGTGCCTATTACGTTGTTCTCCAAGAGTCTGTTTCTCAAACTCACGCCACAGTTGGAGCAATAGAAACACTCCTCCAGCGGCACCCAGCGGGTTTAGCGGGACCAGCCTAGAAGGCCCCTCGGCCATCCTCTCCTTCCGCATCCGGTTCCCAGGGAAAGGCCCAGGGAGTGAGTGCACACGGTCCCCAGGCGTCACCCTGCTCTGTCACCCACCCAGTATGCATGGAAAACTAAGGCAACCGAATCCTTTCCAAAAGATGGCAAAGCGCTCAGCCCTGTAACTGCGAGCGTTTGACTCAGTGATGAGATGTGACAGCAGTAACACAGCGGTGACACCGACCGAACGTGTGGAGGTCACCTAGACTGAGCGGCAGGCAGCCCCCTGCACAGTGAGCTCTTCGTGCCAGGAACCCCCCACCCGCAGGTGGCCGTCCGCAGTCCCGGTGACGATTCGGCAGCCTGTGGCCATGGGTCCTCTCGGCCTCATTTCTGTCGGCTTCTCTCTCCCCTCGAACCCGGCTAGCGCTGGCGAATGTTCGCGTCACCGTGGAGTAGCTGCCGGCCTCTGGTTCTCTCGATGCCTCTTTAGGTTAGAGTCACCCCATTTCCAGGGCTTGATGCCACTGCAGTAACAGGCGGGCGAGCGGGACCGAGGAGGTCCTGAGGGAATGGGGCGGCCAGCTCACAGCAACAGGGAGCAGGATGGCAGGAGCCTTTGGAACTCAAATGAATCCAGAACTTGGCGTTGGAATGATCAGCCTCATGGGAAGAATTAGGGCATTCCTGCAGGGCCGGGGGAGCCGCGTGCATGTGGTGTCGGGCTTTTAAAGGTGCTTCTCTCCCCTGAAAACAGTCATCCTTGTGCTCATAAAGCACATCTTGACAATTCAGCAAGGAAATATACCAGAAACGTCCTAGCAATGACAGTCTAGGAATGCCTGCATCAATAATTCATAGATTTGATCCCGAGGAGGATAAAAAATTTTTTTATAAGTATAATAAACCTAGTTACGATTATATAGCCCATTCTAAAATATAGGCACTTATATTTTTTATGATTACGCTGCTCTGATTTTTT
>NW_011896950.1:0-309 GCF_000151845.1 Pteropus vampyrus | reverse complement strand
TCCTAACATTTACCACTAACGAGAATCATGCCATTTATTTAATCGCTTTATCGATTTTCTGCCTTGTCTCCCCTTCTGTTTGACGGGAGCAGGGAGCTCATCTGTTTTACTCACGTTCGATAAACCGGCATTCAATAAATATTTGTTTAGGAGGGGGAGGGAAGAAGTTGGAGAGGAAGGAAGAGGAGAGAGACAGGAAGGGAGAGGGGGGACGTTCATTCATCCGTTCACTGAACATTCACGGACTGGCGGCCTCCTGACGCCCCCCGTCACGCCGGATTCGGGGTGCCAGGAAGAGTGAGTACGATG
>NW_011896949.1:4469-4906 GCF_000151845.1 Pteropus vampyrus | reverse complement strand
GGAGCAACCGCACGTTCCCAGGCAGTGTGATGTGATGGGGGACCGTGCGCTTCAGAGGCGGCAAGGTCCGCATCGGAAACCTGGCTCCGCTGCTCACTAGCCGTGCAGGCCTGGCGAGCTCCCTCGCCTGCCAGGGCCCCCGTTCCCTTATCTCCACAATGGCAGCGATACCCACCTCAGACTGTTGTGATGGTTAAAGGAGATCGCACAGGCAGCGGGCATGGCACATGGCAGGAACTCGCAAGTTATTTCCTGTCTCTTGAGAGGAGTCAGGGACGTAATAGGAGAAAAGCAATGGCTGTGCTATTAAGTCACGCGTAGACGGGCCCCGGGCCCTCAGCGGGTAGCGCTTTCCGAGGAAGACCTTTCCTGACACTGCTGTATCCCTCCCTCCAGCCACAGTGTCTGGCACGTCATAAGATCAGTTCTTGTCAATG
>NW_011896949.1:0-2561 GCF_000151845.1 Pteropus vampyrus | reverse complement strand
CTAAAATCTACTTTGATAATATAGCCATCTTTCCTTTCGCTCAGTGTTAACAGGTGCTACAGTCTGAATGTTTGTATCCCTCTCCCGGTGAAACCCTAATTTCCACAGCGATGGTGCTGGGGCCTTTGGGCAGAGTCGCCGTGTTAGGGATCAGTGCCCTGATAAAGGAGACCCCAGAGAGCTAGCTCATTTCTTCTGCTGCCAGGCGAGGACGCAATGAAAAGGCGCTGTCTGTGAACCGGGGGGATGGTCCTTAGCACACCCCGAATCTGCCAGCCTCTTGATCTTGGACTTCCCAGCCTCCAGAACTGTGAGGAATAAATTTCTGTTCTTTATAAACCACTCCATTTATGCTATTTTTATTATAGCAGCCTGAACGGACTAAGATATATCTTTTTCATCCTGCTGCTTTCAGCCTATTTGTATCTTTAAATTTAAGGTGGGTCCATTGTAGGCAGCATATAGTTGAATCCTCTATTTTTATCCAGTCTGACAAACTGTGCCTTTTAATTGCGTATTTGCGTTTAATGTGATTATTGACATGGTTGGATTTAAATCTAGTCTTTGTTCCCCTTTTCCTCTTGTTCTGACTTATTTTTAAGTAATGAAGCATGTTTCATTATTTCATTTTATTTCCCTTATTGGATAACTAGCTATAATTTCTCTCAGCGGTTGCTTTAGGGTTTACGGTATACATCTTTAACATATCACAGTCTATTTTCAAGTGATAATATACCATTTCATGTATAAGAACTTTATAACGGTGTACTTCCATTTACCTCCTACTCTTTATAGTATTGTTATCATACATTTTACGTCTACGTTTGTAATACTCTCCACGAGATATTGTTTATTGCATTCACGTGAACAAGTCTGTGTTGAAGTGAACTATCTGTTAAAGAGATTTTTCAAGGTAGATATAGTCGTTTAGTGCACAGATCTTAAGGGTACAACTCAGTACATTTTTACAAAGTAAACCAACCATGGAACTGCCCCCAGACCATGACACAGAACATGCCAGCACCCCAGAAGCTACGTCATGGCCCCTTCTGGTCATCATCTACCCCCAAGTGTAACCGCTGTTCTAACTTCTGTCAGTATTGCTAGTTCTGTCTGTTTTAAACTTCATGTAAATGCAATCACATATACTTTTCGTCTGTTTTCACTTACGATTATGTGCGTGAGCTGTACCATGTTTTCGGGTGCAGTGGGAGATTCATTCTTACTCGTTGTGTGAGTAGACTATATTTTAATTATCTTTTCCAATGCCGATGGATGTTTTGGTTATTTCCAGTTTAAGGCTGTTATCAATAATGCTGCTGCAGACACCCTCGTACATGCCTTTTGCTGGACATAACCACTCATTTCTCTCGAGTGTAATATCTAGGAGTAGAATCACTGGGTCTGAGGAATGTGGATGTTCAGCTCGACCGCTGCTGCCAACTGTTTTGCAACGCGGGTGTGCCCGTTACATTCTTACCAGCGGAGTGTGAGAGTTCCGCTTGTTCCACGTGTTTGTCAGCTTCTGATGTTGTCAGGACAAAACAGCAGTGAACCCACTTCCCGTCAGTGCGTTTCCCTTTCTGGGGTCTCGAGCCCTCAAATCCTGGCTGCTTTGCTTGCTCTTTGATAGCTTCAGAGAGCCAGGTGTTTGTTGTTATTACTTTTTCCAATTTTTATAGTTCACCTGATACTAGTTACTTTGTCACAGAGTCAAATGCTTCTTTCTTTATTTGGAAAAGAATTTTTTTATTTTGAAAATATCTTCTGCGGAAAAAAGTTCTTTCTCAAATTATATGAAGGTAACATTCTATTCCCAAAGCATGTGTGATGGCACGAGGTGTTCGCATGCACATCTGGGTAGCGAAGTTTCCACTGTCACTCTGTTTTGTCGCCTAAGCTTTTCCCTCTGCAGGGCATTTACGAAAGCGTCCCCTCCCTTGATCGTTATGTGCATCTCTTTACACTGATCCTGGCTCGCGTCAGACAATGTCTAATGCAGAGTGCGGTGAAGCTCATACGCTCTCTGGTCTTAACTTCTGTAAGCAGACGTTTAGGCTGTAGTGACGGGGCTCTTGTCAGCGATCACATGATGCCTGAGGGCGGAAAGGAGCCCCCACCTCCCGAAGACTCGCAGGGGAGAAGTGACCTTAATGGGGGAGAAGAAAGCTTCACTTAGAAAGGCTAGGAATTTTCAGACATTTGGACTTAGCCCAACACCACAGCCTTGTTTTGTAATACCCTTCAGAATGGCTTACTGCATTGCCAAGCAAGAAAAGACACTGTGGCAGGAGAGAACTTGGCGAAGCCACACAACTTGGACCTGACTGAGCTGGGTTGTGGCTCGGAGCAGAGGAAGGAGATTAATGCAGCCCCGTGTCAAATGAAGTCATTTCTAGAATAGCTGACCCATCTTCTGGCATTTTGAAGTAGGCCATAGAAAGACTCAGCAGCCGTGCCATTTCTTTTGAAATTCGTTGCACAAATGGTTCACGATAGTCTCACTGTTGGTATCCGTTATCTGCATGTCATCAGTATCCAAGAAGAATTCTTATATTGCA
>NW_011896948.1:5457-6089 GCF_000151845.1 Pteropus vampyrus | reverse complement strand
AGAAGCATCTCTCCATGGCTCGCCCAGGCATCGTTCTTGTCTCGTCCTTCAGATCGCTACTGCTTTTAACACTTTCTCCCCACGTCCCCTCCCCCACATTTGCCATCCTCTACGTCCCTGCTTTGGCCGCAAGGCTTTGGGGCCATGTGCCACCCTGGTCACTTCGCGTTCTCTTCGTTGTACTTTCACTGGCTCCCTTCTTCCCTCATCCCATCACGATGGACACCAGAACTCTGCGATCCCCTTTCCTTCCCTGGACTCTGCTGTGGGGAGCTCATTCAAGCCGTCACCTCTATGGAAATATGTTCTATGTTTACTTCTCTAATACCAAGCCGGCCTAGAGGATTCACATCCCCTGGTCACCCCACTACGCATCTAACATGAAACCTTGTCTCTGTCCCCAAACATCTCCCCTCCTCTGTTCATGTGACCAAACTCGACTTCTGCCACTGCCCAGGTCCTCAGGTGAGACGGCGGACTGGTCTTGTCCGATCTTTTTCGCGTTTGTCATCTCTTCTCCATCCCCACTGCCTCTGCTTTATTTCTCAACTGGACACACGTAGTGGTCTCTTGCACTATATTTCTGTCAGGGTTTCCTCTTTCCCTCTGTGATGTAACAAAATGACATTCTA
>NW_011896948.1:0-2092 GCF_000151845.1 Pteropus vampyrus | reverse complement strand
AAAAGCAGTCTACCAGTATATGTATTTTCATCATTAACTGACTATTCCAGGCTCCATCAAGAGCAGCAGCAGAAAAAGAATGATTATGAGTAGCTTAAGTCCTGCTATAGGTAGAGATGAGCTGCTGACCAGCTGGGTGGTCCTGGACAAGATATTTTGCCTCCTTTGAGCTTCAGTTTCCCGGTGCACAAGGCGAGAAAAATAATGCAGATTTCAAAAACATGTTGGGGACAAAATGAGGCAACGAAGATAAAAAAGCCTAGCTCGGGGTCACCCCCGTGACCTTTCCCTGATGAATGTCTGGGCTTGCATTAAAGGCAGAGCCCAGGGACCACATGCTGGAAAGGCTGGATCAAGAGTCTTCTTCCCCCTTCATCTTTCATTTCCTAGTTTCTTGGAAACCGAGCGAGGGTGGGTGGTTAAGAGCTCAGGCTCTGGCCTTAGACACCCCTGGCCTGCAGTCCAAGCTCTAACCATTAAAGGTCCATAGAAACAAAACCCCCACTCCCCCTTCAAGTTTGCATGTTTCGAGGGGCGGGGAGAGAAAAGGGAGAGTTTATAACAGAGGCGCTCTCCTCCTTCCCATCCAAAACTGACTGGGGGATCTTTTTTGCTATTTGGACTAGTCTACGTTAGAGCCATATCTCTCCATGAGTCTGGTTCACACTGCGACCCCAAGCCCAGCAGAGCCAGTGTCACTTCCGGCTATGAAACTCCACCTTCAAGGCTGCCCGAGCCTGTGCTTGACTGGCGAACAGCTGTCTTTCGAGATTCACCTTCTGCAGAATCTTTCTTCCAACCGCCTTCCCTCCTTCCCTTCTCCCTGGCCCCGACTGACCTCCGTGAACTCTGTAATAACATCTCTTTACCGCGTCGTCAGAGGTCTCTATTGTCCTAACTCTCTTGGTTCCTGCCACTGGAGTAATTGGAACTCTGAGAGAGAGAGCCTGTGTCTTAAATATTCGATGAATATCTGTATATTCCCCAGTATCTAGCACTGGCCGGGCTTCGGTAAGACTGAAGGAAATGTTTGTTGAATGAGTGAATGAATAAACAAGCTATGGCCTGATGTCTAAAATGAGAGCTAGTGAATAGAAACAGCAAATGTTCAGGATTTGAATTCAGGCAGAAATGGTCGTTCACACATTCGCTTATTTATTAATTCTGCAATTATTTCTTGATCACTGGCTAAGTGCCAGGCTCTTGTCTAGGCTCTGGGGATGTATCAGTGAACTAATTTAATACAGATACATTTTCCTTATCTTGTAGAGCAATATTTCTCAAAGTGTGACTGGAAATATCAGAACCAAGGGGGGGTGGTATAAATGAATATCGCTATTGAAAGTATTGTAAGTGGGCTATACCTCTGACCTGCTAAATTAGATATTTGGGGTGTGGACCTTAAACTTTCCATTTTTAATTCTCATAGTGCTTAATGCTTATTACTGGATTCCACATTGACTAAGTTACAAGCTTAAGTGTGTAAATGTGGAGTAGTTACTCAACATCTCTGAACCTCAATTCCTTTAACTGTAAGATAGGACCAGTACTACACGCCACAGAGATTAACGGGGAGGATTACGAGTCATCTCTGTAAGGTGCCTACAAACTGCTCGGTTAATCTTCAGTGATTGTCTCGAAAAAAAAAAACGATTTGCGGTGCCTGGTCTCCTGGAAATGCACGAGCATATGCTTTTCTTAAGCCAAGTCTTATTTTAACTCTAGTGACAAATGTCGCCGTTTAGAATGAACCGTGACTTTTCAAGTCCATCAATTTCGTCAGCTTAGATTCTACGTGACATATTTTCAGTTCGATTGGACAACAATTTATCAAGCACCCACTCCAGTTTACATGTACAAAAATGTGGATGGGACCCTTGACTTCCAGCACATCATAAACATGTTGTAACCATATCGAGGATGCAGACCCTTATGTGTTAGTCACGGTCCAACCAAGGAAACTCATCAGCCAGGCTGTGACCGGAAATTGGTCACACAGGGATGAAAGGCCGAGAAGCCAACCAGAGACCAGATTGGTGATACAGGAAGTGGGGACAGCCATTAACCGCTCCCACCCCTCAGCTGGAAGGAC
>NW_011896947.1:4330-5748 GCF_000151845.1 Pteropus vampyrus | reverse complement strand
CTTCCCCGGGGAGACGTGGGTGCACCTTCTCCGACGTCCCCGTGCATTCCCTTCCCCGGGGAGACGTGGGTGCACCTTCTCCGACGTCCCCGTGCGTTCCCTTCCCCGGGAAGACGTGGGTGCACCTTCTCCGACGTCCCCGTGCATTCCCTTCCCCGGGGAGATGTGGGTGCACCCTCTCCGATGTCCCCGTGTGTTCCCTTCCTCGTCTCTCAGCCCGGATGCCTGACCCATATGTTACTGCACAGCAAATATGGTAGAATGAGTGGCTGAGCGGTCACAGCCTTTGCTGCACGCGGTCTTGGGCGGTCTGTTTTTCTCCGGCGGAGGGGTGCAAGGGTTCCGCTTGCACTGATGATGGCTGCTGTTGACCCTCGTCTTCTATCGTCACCAGGGTCCCCACCAAGACTAGGCCAGAGAAATTCTGTACTACGTCTGCATCTACGTCGACACGCCCCAGACGGGGGCCTGTGCTCCCTCGGGCTGTGTTATCTGCTATGTATGACCCTAAAATTGTGAGCCGAATTAGCCAAAGAAGCCTCTAAAATGAATCTACTAAAATAGGAATTTATGACAACTTTCGGTCAACGGCGTCTGGATTTCTGGTTCGATAAATCGCCCTGGGCTACGGAGATCCTTTCAGGGCAATAATTATTTGATAGCCACGAGTTTCCCGAGAGCGTCGGCAGTGGCGTGTGTAAACGCTGAAACGGTAGAATGTGTGATACTTTTTAAGTCGGCCATTTCTGCATGGCACGAAAATGCGTAATACCCATGCTACGAACCGTGAGCTGTGGCCGTTCACACCTCCCGCAGATAGCCTTTCCTTGTGTTCTCATAAAGAATCGTTTTTCAAATACTGGAGGAGAAGAATCCAGTAAATTGGAAATATTTACAAAATTTGGAGGTACATATGATTCTGGTTATTTTAACTACAGCAGTTTTGCTTAGGAAAAATCTGGAAAAAAGTACTTGGAGGTTGAACTCTTCAGAATTCACACATTTCTGCATTTATGATTTAAAGAAATATCTCCAGTTTCACAGTATTTTTACTTTGTGTCGAAATCCTGAACATTTTGTACATGAAACCTCTCTAGAAGAGCACGTAAAACCACCATGCAGGTACTGCCATGATTCCATCATGAATAATGTAGAAAAATTACAGAAGAGTTTTGTTATTTGGTAGCAAGAGAACAGGGCACTGGGGGAGCAGCTGGAGACGTGAGTTCGGCCCGCCTTTGACCATGACCATCTCGGAGGGGACAAAGTGGTCTCCAGTCCCTCCTCTTTTTTGATGAGCTGGTGGTTCTATCAGTTGGGGTGACTCCCTGAGGTTCCTTTTGATTGATCAAGTTGGGTGGACACTTCAGGTGCCTCCGTGAAGGGGTCATCTAGACACGTGATCTGGAGTGGATCTG
>NW_011896947.1:0-1105 GCF_000151845.1 Pteropus vampyrus | reverse complement strand
CAACACCACAATAAGTGAGGCGCGGAGAAAAATTCTGTCTCGGAAAATAACACCCTTCTCTTCGGTAGTGACGTGCTCATTCGAATTTTAATGCGTGTACGTCATAAGTTATTTTGGTCTCGATATTTTACAATCGACGAACAGAAATAAAAATCTTACATTGCTCAATTGGATTTTGCTTTTATCATTTCTTACGTGTTCCTGTCGATGGCAGGGCAGTCTCCGTCTTTCCGAAGAACTAAACCATTCTAACGAAACTGATACTAGGTCAGTTCTCCTTCAAGTCAAGCATATAGTTAAAAATGTCTTTTGGACACTGTACAGGCCACAAACTCTTTAAAAAATCAAGTCTTGAAAGACAAAGAGAGACCGAGGGAACGTTCTAGATTAAAGGAGGTCGAACAGATGAGATGTCCAGATGCGGCATCGTCCAGGCCATGATGACAATGCTAACGAGGACATGTGACACAGACACCGTTCCGACCACCAGTCAGCTCTCCAGGGTATGCCGGAGTTAGCGCATAGGAACTTCATAAAAATTAAAAAATTGACGTGAACGACAACAGGAATTAAATGGAAAAATGGAGATAATCCACACTTTACATGGGACAAATTAATATTACAAAGATTCCATAGTTTTCCCGAGTTAAAGTATAAATTCAAGACAATTCCAAAAAAAAAGTCCAGGTGAATTTTCTTGACAGATGCAAAAAACTTACCGTAAAATTCATGCGAAAGAATAAAGGTCTATAAAGGTAATTAAAATCTGAAAAATACATAGAAATAGGGGGGATCCGCCCTACCGGATGTTAAGAGATGTTATAGAGTTAAGATGATAAAGAATATATATTTTACCAAGAAAACGTAAGCAATCCAGTGGGACAATGATTTACGCGGACAGATCCACGTATTTGTATTATAATGGACATTTAACGTATAATAAAGTTATCGACACAAATCCATTAAAAAATAGGTTATTTGGTAGATAGTGCTGGAAAGACTGGCTCATTATGTGGAGAAAACGACCCCCAGACCCATCCCTAACACCACATTCCAAGGTGGGCTGTGGCTGGATTCAAGGCTCCTTCTCTCCGTTAGGATTTCG
>NW_011896946.1:3835-4967 GCF_000151845.1 Pteropus vampyrus | reverse complement strand
GGGAACGGGATGGCCTCGTGCAGAGTCGGGAGCTGGACCCGCAGAACGGATTAGACCCTGAAACGTCAGACCTGAAGCCACGGACTTAGCGGAGAGTCTCCGTGTCGGTCAGGGCAATGATTTTTTGGACGTGCCACCAAAAAGCCAAGAGAATCCAAACAGAACGGTCGCCCACGTGAAACTTAGAGTTTTCTGTGCAGCAAAGGGAACCACCAGCCGTGACCTGTGTGGGGGGACGTCTGACGAGTTAGCAAGACACACGTGTGTCCCTGTCACCGCAGCTCCTCGCCGTGGCCTCAGGACAGGGGCCGGGAGCCCTGGGGTCTCCGTTCTGAGGGCGCCACTGCTGTCGGGGGCCTCACCTGGTACCTCACGTGCACAGGCCCCGTCACGGGTCAGTTCTCAGCACGTGACGGGGGACACACACGCAGACCAGAGCCTTCGTGCTCGGAAGGGCAGCGCGTCTCCTGGGGAGGGGCCCTGCGCCGAGTGGCTCAGGGGCAGCAGACCGAGCCGTTCCAAGCGGTCGCGGCAGCGCCCCCGGCGTGTCCGGCCGGTCCGAGCTGGGAGGCCGCTGGCCTCTGCGTCTGTGCTCCGTCTGCCTGGTGGGCCGGGCCGTGGGTTTGAGCCTGGTCACTGAAGTAGTCCACACGTACGACTGCCCCATTTGTCCTCATCAGGCGTACAGGTCTGTGAGGGCTGTGGTTCGCTTTGGTTACACAAATTAAATATTAAGTCATTGTTTAAGAGTTTAATTTTTATTCCAGTAAAATACTTTGTTAAAAACTTATGGGAAGGAAAGCTCCGCTCTCCCGCTGCCCAGGGCCTGCTCTGAGTGTCGACGGCCGTCCTGTCACGGGGAACGTAGATGACGTGTGGAGAAATCGGTGACGCGTGTCACCCGGTGGCCACGGCAGGCGGCGGACGCTGCGCTGACAGCGTGCGGGTGCGGGGCGTGGAGCCGGCTGTGAACGTGGCTGGACCCCGAGCTCGGCGCGGCCTGCCCTGGCCGCGTTTGCTGAAGCCCCCGGGGCCTCTGCAGCCTCCAGCACGTCCTGGCTCCCGGCCTCAGTAAACAGTTCTCTGCCGCCCCCCAGGGTGACACACGAGAAAGCAGCGCAGGAAAAAAGGA
>NW_011896946.1:0-1065 GCF_000151845.1 Pteropus vampyrus | reverse complement strand
GAGCCTCCCTTTCCCCACGTCCTCGCCCACACTTATGCCTCGTCTTTTTGATGACAGCCACGGACGGGTGCGAGGTGACAGCTCACTGGTTTTGATGTGCATCTCCCTGGTGACTGGGGGTGGCGAGCACCTTTCCGTGTCTGTTGGCCACCTGCGTGTCGTCCTTGGGGGATGTCCAGCCAGGCCTCCGCCCACCTTTTAATTGGATTGTCGCTGTCGAGTTGTGTGAGTTCTTTACGTAGTTGGAGATTAACCCTCACCAGATACGTGGCTCTCAAGGCTTCTTCCCGTTCCCTATGTTGCCTTTTCATTTTGCTCATGTTTTTTTCCTGTAAAGACTCTTTTTAGTTTGATGTAGTTTTACTTGTTTATTTTTTCATTTTGTTGTTTGTGCTTTAGGTGTCTTTTCCAAAAAATTATTGCCATTTTTAAAGACCCACATCAAGGAGCTTTAAAAAAAAAAAAAGAGTTCACTTCTAGGGGTTTTATGCTTTCCGGTCTTACATTTAAGTCTGATCCATTGTGCACTGACTTTTGCCTGCGCTGCAGGGTGGCGGTGCCACTCCGTTCCGTGCACGTGGCCGCCCCGTCTTCCCAGCACCGTGCGTTGAAGGAACTGCACGTTTTCCTTGGACTGCGCTGGGCTCCCTTGTCAAGTGTGAGTTGACCGTGTGTGTGGAGTGTGTGTCTGGGCCCTGCCTTGTTCCCTTGATCTGTGTGTCTCTGATGCCAGCACGTGCCGTTTGACTCGTGTAGCTTTGTGACAGAGCTGGAATCAGGAAGTGCGATGCCTCCCTTTGTCCTTTCTCAGCATCACTTTGCCTACTCACAGTCTTTTGTGGTCCTACATAAATTTTAGCATTGTTTTTGCTACTAAGAAATGCCGTCGAATTTTGATAGGGAGTGCACCGTCTGCAGATGGCTTTGGGTGGCGGGGGCGTTCTGGGGTTCAGCCTGGCCCACGAACACGGGGCGAATCCCCCGGACCGCGTCGTCGTCAGTTTCCTGTTTTCTGGTTTCCAGTGCGGAGAGCTTTGCCCCCTCGGCTACGTTCCCTCCTGTGTG
>NW_011896945.1:2155-4371 GCF_000151845.1 Pteropus vampyrus | reverse complement strand
TCCAGGAATATATCCCACTTGGTCATGGTGTAATCCTTTCTGTATATGGTGTAATTCTGTTTGCTAATATTTCGTTGAGGATTTTTACATCAATAGTCATCAGGGGTACTGGTCTCTAGTTTTCTCACACTGTATTTGTCTGACTTGGGTGTCAGGGTAATTCTGGCTTCATAGAATGAGTTAGGAAGTGATACCTCCTCCTCAATTTTTAGGAAGAGTTTGGGAAAGACGGTCTACCACATTTGGTAGAATTCACCAGTGAAGCCATCTGGCCCAAGGCTTTTCTTTGTTGGGAGGTTTTGGGTTAATGATTCAATCTTCTTACTAGTTTTAGAGGTCTATTTATATTTTCTCTTTCTTTATGATTCTGTCTTGGTGAAGAAGAGCTACGGAAATATGGTAATTACAATCATCACTTTTAAAGCACTACTAATAGACTAGGCATGGTGTTAAGTGCCTTACATGGATTACTTCATTTGATCCTTTTAATCCTTTCTATGTTAGTTACTGATAATTCCAATCAATCCTCTGCTCAAAACCCTCCAATATCTCTGCAATTCTCCCAGTAAAAGTCGAATCTTTACAGTGGCTCACGGGTCCTATACAAAGTATCTCCCATTACCTCTCTGAACTCACCTCCTCCTGCTATTACTTATGGGGAAACTAGGACTTAAGCATCTGATTCATTTCCACTCTGTGGGTAACCCTCCCAGCAGACTCAGAAGCTCAAGTCAACAGGTTAAAGCATGACTTTCTTGGGCAGTGCAGAACTCATGCTATCAATAACTAAACAGCTGCTTACTCTGCTCTCCTTGTCTAGGCTCCATGCTCATCCTTCCTCTTTTCTTGGCCGTCTTTGTTAAAATCTGAGGTAGCTTAATTAACTGGGTTTCAGCTTCCTTGGTTAGAATCAGATTCCAGCCATGCTCTCTTGAAAATTCATCAAGGCCATATTACTTGGAATTTGGTGTTAGACTCCTGAACACCTATTAACAGAAAAGCTCTTGGGGGTGTTCACCTCTACAGGCAACTGATCCCATTCAACAAATTGATTTTTATTTTCAATGTCTTATAGTTGTCTGGAAGTAAAACCCTGGGAGTAGAGGGCAGTGCTGCTTAGAAGCATAATATAACTCGTGAGTAAACATCTGTCACTCGTCATCTCACTCTAAGTCTGCATCCCCCTTATTTGAGCATTTTTGGGGGGCAACTCTGCTGGGTTGCATTTCCACTTTCTAGTACAAAGCAGTTTTCCTGAATTTTTTTTAGAATGAAATCTTCCCTTCCTTTTCCTATAGGCCCTAGTAGAAGAGAACAGAATTCTAGACTATCTATAAAAACAAATACTCTATTAAGGAAGCTCTCTGCTAGACAGATGGCTTGACATAGTTTTTTTAATAGAAAGCAACTCATAAATCCATGCAATCAAATGTTAGTATTCTAGTTCCTTCTCATGCTCCTTAGCATTCTAAGTCCTGATAATTTTTTTTGCAAGGTTTCTTTTTTTCAAAAGATTTTAAACACAGTGGCATGATAGTACATGATATATCCAGTGTACTCAGACAGGAATTTTCCAATCCAGATATTCAGTTGCATCCCGACTGGAAAAGAAGAAGACAGCTTCTTGGCTTCTCTTAGAATGAAATAAATAGTCCTCATAAAACCATGAACATTGACATTGCACAGCTTTGACTAGTGGAGACCGTCCATAAAAGACTGCAGAGAATGGCAAAAATGTGAAACTATCAGACAATACAGAGCTGAGGAGCACATGTGTTCCAAACTAAGAAATAAAAGTTTGTTGTATAATTTCATCCAATTTTAAAGCACATTTTCAAGTGAGGTTACTCCTGCATGTACAATTCAGATAAAAATGATAAATATATTCTAAGAAGGTGCTGATATGTTGGAGGGAGAAAGGTCCAAAAGGAAGAGGTCGATCCATTTCTGAGCAGCATTTATTTCTAGCTCAGAGAGAATGTGGCAATCTGCCCATGACCTAGTGGATCCTTTGCCCTCTTTAATAAAAGAAGAGGGTTTACTTTGTATATACGCAATGGACTGGGGTGTCTAACCAAAGAACCACCAAGGAGATTCCATTCACTTGCATCTGTGAAACTTGAATTTCCATCCTCTGGGTTATGTAAGATGCAGTTGTACACCAGTTAAAAAACAAATTCCAATATTCCATTCACTGGGGATGCTAGAAACTTTAA
>NW_011896945.1:0-710 GCF_000151845.1 Pteropus vampyrus | reverse complement strand
ACATTGGAAGAAAATATTTGCTAACCATGTATCTGATAAGAGGTTAATATCTAAGATATATAAGGAATTCATCCAACTTGAAACATAAAAACAAAAAACCCAATTAAAATATGGACAAAGTTCCTGTATAAACATTTCTCCAAAGAAGACATATAAACAGCCAATAAGTACATGAAAAGATGCTCAATATTAGTAATCATCAAGGAAACACAAATCACAACCACAATGAGCTATGACATCACACCTGTTAAGATGGCTGTTATCAAAAAGCCAAATGATATCAAAACGATAAGGATATAGAAAAAAGGGAACCCTTGTGCTCTGTTGGTGAGAATGTAAATTGGTGCAGACACTATGGAAAACGGTATGGCAGTTCCCTGAAAAATTAAAAATATAACTACCATATGATCCAGCAATCCTACTTCTGAGTATTTACCCAAAGGAAAATAAAATCACTACCTTGAAGAAATATTTGCCTTCCCATAATCACAGTGGCATAATTCACAGTGGTGAAGATACAGAAACAACCTAAATCCTAATCCAGATGGATGGATAAAGAAAATGTCACACACACACACACACACACACACACACACACAGAGGAATATTATTCATCCTTAAAAAAGAAGTAAATCCTTTTTTGTTATTTGTGACAACATGGATAAACCTGGAGGATATCATGCTAAGTGAAATAATCCAGACACGGAAAG
>NW_011896944.1:3479-5308 GCF_000151845.1 Pteropus vampyrus | reverse complement strand
TCTTCAAAACCAACTGCAGAAAGAAATGCTTTTTCGTCCTTTCTCAGGTTTTCAATTATACAAATTCCTTCTGACAGTACTTCTCAGCCAAAACCCTAATGCAATTTTAAAGATCTCTCAATAAGATTAGAATATGTGCCTAGTTTGTGTCTACATTTTTATCCTGACAGCTATGGCTTGCTTTGAAAAAATTTGACTTTGGCAGGGCTCTCTACTTAATGAATAAGAATGTTAAAGCTCACGTCAGTGCCAAGCCTTTAAAATTAATGCCAATTTAATTTTAAGTCAATTTAGGTAAAAATAACCTAAAAATAAATAATGGGAGTAAAATTCTGATTTTTTTTTTTCTTCTTTAGGCTGACTTTTCTGGGCATTCATGAATTAGCAGGAATTACAATCAATTACAGATGATATTAGCATGAAAGAGCTACTATCCCACCAGCCCACACTTCTCCTGCTGGAGAAGCAATGGCTTGCTACCAAAGCCTTTGGATGTTGTCATCCAAAAGGTCTTCCAGCCAGGAGGTAGCACTGCAGTCTGCCTCCAGTGGAGCTTTATGGTTTGCTTTCTTCGTTTTTCACTTTAGTACACACTTACATACTTAACGCTTTAACCTTAATTCGGTAGCTTCTTACCCTTACCTTCCCATCATCTCCCTTCTCTATGCTTCCATTTCCTTCTTTTCCTTCTTCCTTTCTTCATGTTATGGGAAATTTCACTCTAACGTAGCCGTACAGCAAAGGTCTTAAAAGATTGATAGTTGATTCATTCTGTTAAAAATAATCATTTGTGTGTACGCCTGTACAATGTATTCAGTATTGCTTTTCTGGAGTTTTACACCACTATTCCATGATTCTATCTTTTATCAGTAGCACATAAAGGGTTTTATATTCTAACCAAGCTGCAGTTTAGGATTCTACCCTAAGGTTGACAAAATACCTTTTGATAAATATTCTTCTTCTCCTTTAGAACAAGCTTCCTGATCTGCTTTCTTGGAGTAGAGATATATGGTAGGCTTCTCTATGCTCTTTCTACTGCACCCCTATTTTTCTTGCATATTTTTCTTTCCTTTTAATATTTTCTATGGACACAGGCTGGGTATCTTCTTGACAGCCTGGGCCCCTGGCAATGAATAGACAGAGAATTAATGGACAGTTGGTTGAAATCCCTCATGTAGTAGCTTGAGGAAATAAACTGTTTTGTCAATCTAGTTCTCATAAAGCAACCTAGTTCTCATGTTTTGTCGAAAAAGATATGCTGACTCATGCAGCCTTGAACAGTCTCCACATTATCCATCTTGCCATCTTTTCTTTTTCTGTATTTTGGCCCCTGTTGTATACATATTGGCAAATTATTTTATAACCAGATCCATCTTGTCAGGTAGAAAATTCCCAGGTCCCAAAATGCACAAACTTTGCCCCAAACCTTAGGGACTCCTCTTGTAAGATATTCATTCTAATTCATTAGAATCGTGTCCTCCCTGTTCCTCTCTAACCCCTTTCCCCTAGCAGAGTGAGAGCACCATATGTTTTCAGATTTGTAAATTCTAAATTCAGCAAGAAGTTGTCTTGAAAGCCATTGCTTTGTACTCAACCTAGAAGCCATACCAATGTATGTCAAAAATTTTGTCCCTGCTAACTTAACTGTTCATAGAAACCAGCCTGGAAAAATCTTACCCCTGATCTTGGCTTGCTCCTTTGTGCCATTCAGATCTCAGCTTGAGTATTACTTCTTCAGAAGAGCCATTTCTGACCACCCAATCTTAAGCAGTCTCCAGGCCCTTCCATCACCACATTGCACCATTTCAATTCTGTCTGTCATATCTGAT
>NW_011896944.1:0-1609 GCF_000151845.1 Pteropus vampyrus | reverse complement strand
TCTTTGCTCTCTAATTCATCCATCTCTGCTTTCATCTTCTTTATTCCTTTCTCCTACTTAGGTATATTTTGTAAATTTCTTAACTTCTTAAATTTAATTATCTTTTCCTTTATATTTATTCTTTGGCATTTCAAAATGGAAGCATTTATGACAATGTAATTTCCTTTGAATTCAGCTTCGACCACATGCCATAAATTTGATGCGTAGAGTTTTCAGAGTAGCCATTCTCTAAATGTCTATAACCACAGTGCTCATTTCCTCTATGATCTAAAGTTGATTTAGAATGATATTTTAGAATTTCCAAGTTTTTAAAATTGAAATATTTATTATTTTAGTTTTCATTGCTTTGTTTACCCATCATCCAGTTTAAGAACATTTGCTTCTTAGGAAGGTGGACTTGAGCTGTACTTTTATTATAATCTTTGATTAGTCTGTCTCTGAGTAGACCTTGTTTTCTCTGATCCCTTATAATGCTTAGTTTGAATTGCTTGGTGTCATAGTTGTTTTGTTTTATTTCATGTTTTGTTTCATTTTTTTGTTTTAATGACTATCACTACCTTTCTAAGTAGTATAAGCAACTTGAGGATGGAGTCCACATTTTATAATTTTACGTGTCCCCCACAGCACTTGATATCACTTAAATATATTAAGTGATCAGTGATTATACATATTCTGCTTTATACTTCAAGGATGGTGAGACCGACACACAATGTAAAGGGATCAAAGCTCTTGCTAAGTGATGCTGTAACTAGCCATTTCACTAAAATATGTCTACACGATGCATTCTTCTTCTGGTCCTGAAAAATATTGCTTTTCTGACCATGATCATGAGCATGATAACTAATGTGACTATTCATACTAACCATTTTCGAGCACATCTACGTTCCAGGCATTGCTTTAAGAACTTTATATGCCATGTGCCATTTCAAAAATCCTCACAAGAGCTCTATTAGGTAGATATGGTAATTATCCTCATTTCCCAGTTGAGAAAAATAAAGCTCAAGTTCAAGACCATGGTCAGGATTGTCTAACTGATGAAGATAAACCCTGGATTAGATTATAAATCTGTCTGTCTTCTACTTCTGCTCTACACAAGTTTCTTTTAATTTATTCTCTCACTCGCACACTCATTCTCTTTTATTTCAACCCACATTCAAATGACTAGATGTTGATTTATTTTGCCAGATACAGTACTAAAAGACAAGGAATACAAATATGAATAAAACTGGCCCCTGCTTTTGGTAACTTTCCAGAGTCTGATGGAGCCTTTTCTTTGATATGCAGCACATTTTCAAATGTTACAGAATGTGCTAATTGTATCCGGACTTCCCTGCAGTCCCTCTGCGTCTCTGTTCTCTGCTCCTGTGATGATCAGGTGTTTACTTGAGAGTTTGCCCAAGCTGATTCAGATCCTGGCTGCCAAAACTGGGCGTGCGAACTCACTGTATGCTTTTTGTATGTGCAGAAAGAACCCAGGGTTTTAATAGCCTTTATCCACCCACCTTCAACTTCATTTCCCTCAGAACAATTACATAAGCTTAAAGCCAACAACAATTATGACAAAGTTATTATTTCTTATGGGGGAAATTGATGATGCCAATCTGAAGTA
>NW_011896943.1:0-5145 GCF_000151845.1 Pteropus vampyrus | reverse complement strand
TATCATAAGGACTTCAACAATATCGTACAAACCCAGAATAACTCTAAAGTCTTTACAGCTTTTCTGGGGATTGGCTTAAAAATCAGAGACAGCAACACAATACATCCTTTCTGATTCTGGAGCAGACTGATCCAGAGCATGCTCAAGATTATAGTTCATTGTAGGAGACTGCAGAGGGTAGGTAACAAGTATATGGGTGCTATCTAGCATGATGAGGTGTTGGAAGCCAGCCGACAAAGTAATTGAGGGTACCTGAAAGGGGGAGCATGGACTGAGGAAAAGAAAGAAGACAGGCAGAATTGCAGGAGGGAGCACAGATTCAAGCTGTGTCTGTGTCCCCGAGTTTATTTAGAACACACTATTTATAACATTACAATAAGAAAGACAGTAGTCAAGAACCAAGGTTAGCCAGATTACTTATCTAGTAGAACAATGAGATTCTCATAACTCAGAACTCTCTGCTAAACTGTAGCAAGGAATGTGCAGTGATTGCTATGTGAACAGTTACCTCCCGGTTTTTCCCAGAGCTTTACAATCTCAACTTCTTACATTGTTGCCAAGTACACAAATATCCTTGTTCCTTGTTATACGATTTCACGTGTCCATTCGTGACTCCCCACAATGAGGTTCAGTAAAGGGATAGAATAAAGGCAGACCTAGAACTAGCAGCTTTGCCAGTTCTAGTGAGCAGACAACAAAGAAACAGAAAATTCTGCAGAAAAACCTGAAGCCAAGGCAAGACCGCAGGGCTAGAACATCTCACTGAAGGAAGAGTCTATATGGATTAAGGAAACAGTACCAGAATTGATTTCTTATCTTTTTTCAGTGTTCTTTAAGTTTATCTATGGGGCAGGAAATGAGGAGTAGGTACAACTAGGAACAATAAATTGACCATACTTGACCAAATGTAGGAAAAGAAGGTCAGGAGTAATTTTTATTGACAAAATTCTGACAAACAGATGGCCATACCGTGTGTCTGCCTGAAAGTTATCTAAACTTTCATGGTCCCTATGGATGAAATAGTAATTTCAGACACATTCTGGGAAGTGTTATGCCCATTTCAATTTTCATCTCAACTTTTTCTAGTATTTCCTACTTTTTATGCTGTAACAAATCTAATTTTACTTGTTAGGTAAGTAATCTTCTGCAAACAATTAAAATGCAAATCCTTCATCGATTCTTAAAATTCTACAATATATAGTTTATTAACTCTTGACAAGCTTTGTCATTTCCTAGATGTCCACTTGGACGATGCAAATGGACTTTGAATAGGACTACTCCACTTGCCTAGCATCTGAATCTGAGTCTATCTTAGCTTTTCTCAGAGACATGAATGTTGTTGAGACAATCTGAAAGTTCAAGTTCCTGAAAGAGAGTGGAGACACTGAAAAGGGGGAGGGTACATGAGTAAAACAAGGGTGCCTATAGATAAGTTCAATTTCAATATATAATTTAGCACTAAAATCTTAATTTAGTTCCTGCCTTTAGTAACTCACTCATATCTTTTAAATCAAGAAATCCATATTCCACCATGATAGAATAAAAAGCCTATTTTTTTTTCTCTCGAAGGCCATGTATAAGTTTTAGTTTGTATTTAGGAGGAAATTTATTAAGAAATCTTACTTATTATTAGCAAAATGAAGTGTCTCGAGGAAAAAAATTCCAGATCCCACCCATTGAAAAACTAGCTATAAAAGTACTATTTGACTTAAAAAAAAAAAACATAACATTTTAACGTTTTTATGTACATATGATTTTCTTGTTAATAAGGTTAAATGGCAATAATTACCTAGGAAATACTAAGGTATCCCATTTGCCATGTAAACATTTGAAGCAAATGTGTTTCAGATTGAATACTGTCCTATTATGACATCAAACTTAGTTTAACAAATGATTAACTTAATCAGTTTCCTCAGGTGTAAATTGAGGCGTTTGGAGTCTCAATTTGAAAAGTCAATACATTTATTTATCTTGAAGACATTTCATAAGAGCTTTTTGTGAAATTTGTTGTCATTTAAAATAAGATAAACTTTGTTTAATGGTACTTAACAGAAAGGTTTTTGAAAGCTTTTTTAGTTTAAGTATACCCTAGATGAACAATAACTATTAGAATCTACATGCACTATAATGCCGAAGAGAAGTGTAATTTTCATGTTTTACCACTATATACATATATTTCAAAGAAAAATTAATAACAGTTGTTATAATATTTAAGATTGTGCGACCAGAATTTGACCTAGGTTTTCCACTTTGTAGAATTTAGCCTGTTGTTATACCAACATACATATGCAAAGTTGTTTAATGCACTGTGTGTTATAGTCAAAAATTGGAAACAAATTAAATGTCTGTTAAAAATTGAATGTTTAAATAAAGATATCATACAGGATGCTTAATGTAAGGAAACCTTCACAACATATCACTATGTGAGAAGTGCAAGATGAAAAATCATATCTACATTGCAGTAGATATGATATCTACATTGCAGTCTTATTTAAATAAGTAAAATGTTGTAAAAAGAATTTACATATACAAATATATGCCTATATGCTGGAGTCTACATTCAATATTTTTTTGAAAAGTTATGCACTTAACAGTGCTTCCCCAAATTGACACAGGTTGCTTTTGGAAAAAGAGAATGGGACTGGATGGTTTCTCCAAAGTTTGTTAAGTGTTTAATTAAATGTTGTTCCTTACTTATGTTTTAAGGCTGGTGCAATCTTTGTAACAGAGCCAGAGAAAAAGAGAAAAAGAAAATTCAATTATAGATTAGTTTATTAATACAAAACTGTCAAATAAAATTTTATTTAACCCCGACTGAAACTGTGATAAAAATAATATTTCATTTTAAGTAGAAATTTTTCTAGGAAGAAAACGATAATTGAACATGACAAAAACTAACAATATGATCAATCACATTAATGTTCTAAAAGAAAAGAATAAATTGATTATCTTAGTAGATGCAAAAATGCTAATTGATAAAGATTAGCCCCTATGTGTATTAAAAAAATAAAAACCTTATAAATGAAAGTACTAGAAGGGAACAGAATTCTTTGTGGAAAGCAACAGGTTATGTATTTATAATAGGCTACTACGCTGAAGCCAAACACAAAGAACCAAAATTTATATAGAGTAAAATAGACAAGCATGAAAGAGACTTATTCCTTATGACTTTTTATATGAAAATGACTCACACACATACATGACTTGAAAATAGTATGAATGCCCAGCATATATTAAGTGTTTTAACAAATATTTGTTCTCTTTCCTGCCACCTCGCAACCCCCAGTAATTTCACACTTGATGCATGTCCTTTTGGAAGAGATTCTTAATAAAGACCGTAAATATTTCTATCAATTGTTATTCCCTTGATACTCACTGAATTTTTAGAAAATTTTCCATTTTTCAGTCTGAGCTCTAAATTATAGAACTCGTGATGATGCTATTTCTGATGGCTAATAGGGCCAATCGAAAATATGGGAAAAGGCAGAAATATTATACATGAAGAATTGCACATTAACTTTTTCAATATGTATAACCTTATAAGTAATATTCGATGAAACTATTAGTTCTGTTATAAGAAAGGCTGATAAACGTTGGTATAACTTCATTTTATCTTGCAGTTGTAGCAAATATATTATCATCTATATATTTTCATAATTAACGATGGTACTGTTATTTTCTTCCATAATTGGAACATTTATTGAGAGATTACCCACTCTTTGACTGATGTGCTTCATCCTCTATCCTTTTGCCTGCTGTGTCCCACAGTTATGATGCTCAAAATTTATACTTTATATTTTTCTTGCAGCTGTTTTACATTCCTACTTACTGTTTATTCATAGGATAAGGGTAAGAGAGATCTATGTCAGAGTGATCTTTTACATATATTGTTAGTACTGGTGCTCTGAGAATAACCACCTATTTTTTTTTATACCACTGATGAATTCCAACAAGATATGTGTAATCCTGCCTAACATCACAAGTGGGTCTCCTTTATTGAAGTATTGACTGCATGGTGACAGTTAAAGGAATGTTTCATCAGAAGGCAATTCAAGGTTTATGAGGCTGGGATTATGTGCAAGTTCTATGCCGCCCTGTTTATTAATCAATCAGAATATTTCATTCAATTGTTTGCACTCTGTCGGGAATTGTGGATTTAGATTATGCATGGTAGAACAGACCTAGATTCTCTCTCATTTTTAATCACTGCCATGACTAAGTGAAAATGAATATTTGACTAGGCAAGACTGTTGCTCTTCTAGCTGTTGCATGGTATCTAGTGTGACTTAGGAAATGGAGGTGTTGTGCAGAGTTGTCATGAGTTTATTTTCCCTTTCAATGTTTCTCAGCTGAAGAAGTGCTGTGGGAATAATGATCATTTAAAAAATCTTCAAAATAAACTACAGGTATTTAATTTAAAAGCACACTGTCTGTTTCAAGAGTTAGTATGTCCTTCTGACAAGAAATGCCTTTAAACCATAGTGTTGTTAGTAACTTATAAGTTTTAAAATAATTTTCCATTAAAGCCTGACTGGAAAAAAAGTTGTTGAATCTTTGCTTGGAACGTCAGGTCTTTTCACAATGTTTTACTCTGAACAGACAGTTTATTACCATTCCCACCTGAGGGCAGGCAGGAAGATTAAAACTGGGTTTAACTCATACCATCTCCCTTTGCTTCATCAGATCTGAAGAGAGGCTTGCCAGGTTTCACTTTTCAATATAAAATAGCACTTCTGGACTATGGGCCAATCTTAGTTTTCTTTTTTATTTTTCCCTTGTTTCATTGCTCAGTTGGTAGGTTGATTGGTTTTCTTTTTCTCCGTTCACTGCTTAGATTTTTACATATGTCTTAATTGTAAAATTGTAAGCAAGATGAATGCAAGAGAATTTGAAATTACTTAAGTTCCATGCTGTTATAATGGTGAAGCTTATTTTTATTTTCATTTCTATTGGAATGGAAATTTAATTCTATTAAATTTTACTTCATTAAATTTCCATTTGAATTTTGTTTAGAGCCCTTTTTTTACCTGGTTTCTATAGCTAACTGAGTATGACAAAAAGTCATGTTTGATTTATACTCCAATACTATTAGGGTTAAAAGGACCCTAGATATTAGTCGAAGTCCTGCAATTTACCAATGAGGAA
>NW_011896942.1:4918-5311 GCF_000151845.1 Pteropus vampyrus | reverse complement strand
ACACGCAGCACGCCTAACACACGCTCTAAGCGCGGGGATTCCCTCGCTCAGGCATCACGGTGACCGACGAGAGGAGGCGGATGCGTTTCGCCCCCACCCCAGGTCCACGAGGCCCCACGCAGCGGGCGGGGCGCAGCGGGGCGCACCCGGGCAGTTGCCAGCAGGGCGGGTGTTTAGCCCCGGGGTCCTCGGCAACGCGCCTGGGCAGGGCATCGGCCTGAACTGCTGGCGTCCAGACTCCCGCGCAGAGCGAGTCATGCACCCCCAGACAGAATGGCCCCCATTTTCAGGTCCTCAAGCCAAACACAATCGCACCTCGTGGAGCTGGACGCACTGACGAGCGACAGGCGCCACCCTCCGCCACCCCCCAGGGAGCAGCGGCACGCACAGGAC
>NW_011896942.1:0-1228 GCF_000151845.1 Pteropus vampyrus | reverse complement strand
GAAATGACCACCATAATATGCCTAGTGAACATTTTTGCCACACAGTTACAAATGTTGTCTTGTGATAAAGATTTTTAAGATCTACTCTCTCAGCAGCTTTCAAATATGCACAGCAGTACTGTTACCTCGAGTAGCCAGCTGCACATCCTATCCCCAGGACTCATTTCCTTCTGACCCTCTTCACCCCTCCCCCCGCATCCGACAACCACCAGTCTGTGCTCTGCATCTCTGAACTCAGGTGTGGTTTTTCTAAGCTGATCTTTCAGTCACTGGGAAGTAATCACCATCCAGGAGACACACGCATCTCTCCCATCACACGCACGCCCACCGTCACTCACTGTCCCGGCCATACACGGGGGTCACTCCTCAGCCTCTTCTCTTTGCTCACGGCACCCACGTACAATGGCCCCTTCCTCTGCACTCGGAAAGCTACTTCGCCAAGGTGCACACGACTGCATCACCCGACCCCGCGCACACGCATGGGGCTCCGGCCTCCGCCCCCCCACCCACGGAGCCCCGAGTGTGCAGCACCACACCCTGGCCTCCCTTGGTCCGTGCCCTGCCTGTGCCCCCCCAACCCAGCACCCACATTCGACCAGACTGAGCTACAGCACCTTCTCTGAGCCCACCAGGCTGTCACCTGCTACCACGCCCACTGCTGAGAAAGCCTGTCCCTCGCTTACTTGCCTACCTGTCGGATTCACCGCAGCACTGCCCCCGTGGAGACTGCTGCCGAAGCCCCCCCACCCCCCGTGAGCCGACAACCATCTCCTGCTGCGGGAACTTTCTCCCCAGGCGGAGTGTCCCGCAGAGCCTCCCTTGGGGCCAGCCGCCCAGCCAGCCACCCCTGCTCCAGCCTGGGTGTGGCTCCCTGCCCCCGCCATCTCCCTGCTGCCCCAGCCTCACACTAACAAGGCCCCCAGTGCAGGCCTGATGAGGGCTCAGACAAAGGATGGGTTACATCACCCTCAAACGCGCCGACCTTGCAAACACCACTGTTTTCATCCCGACATCCCTAAGTACCGCGGAGCCGGTATTCTGGGTCCGCCCGGCCAGTCACTACCACCCGGCTTCTAGAGTGAGGGGCCTGGGGCCCAGGAGGGACGAGTCTCTAAACCCGGGGCCCTCAGCCGACCAGTGGCCGCAGCCCGATTCCCACCTAAGGACAGCACGCACTGGGGTCGCTCGTGAGGGATGACCGGACCAGGCCGGCACCTGTAACAGCGGG
>NW_011896941.1:3681-4616 GCF_000151845.1 Pteropus vampyrus | reverse complement strand
TCTTCATAACCTTTCTCCTTCCTTTTATTTAAGCGGAGGGTTTTCTAACCACTCCAAGTTGTTTTCTCCAAGGGCTCGGTAACCTCCTCCCTACTCGCCGGCCGGCCTAGGACAGGACCTTTGTCCCCTGAGCCACAGCCCCTGTCCCTGCCATCAGAACGAGCGTAGCCAACCTCAATGCTCGAGTCTGAGGGTTCACTGAGGACTTAACACACGGCGCGGTCGGCAAAGGGCTTCGCACACAAATGGCTTCCTCTGCTTCCCGCTTCTCTGTGTCTGCGCCCCCACAAAACCTGTCTTGTCTTTCGCGGGGTTTGGCTTCCCCGATACCACGTGGATCATTACGAGCCGCAGGGCAGGCTGGGAAACCCAGCAGGATGCTTGGCTGAGGGTTAGGGAGAAAGGGCTGAAGAAGGATGTCTGAGAAAAACGTTCAGTAAAGTCAAGAAGAGTCGACAGGCCAAGAATCCTGCTGAGAAAAGCAGAATTGGGGGGGAGAGGAGATCAGTCAAAGGGAGACCCTTCCTGACACCCTTTTGGGGCCGACCTGGTGCTGCTTCATGGGAATGTTCAGGACAGGGGGTTTTGCCTTCAGGAAGCTCCCCCCCCCATCTCATTGGGGTGTCTTGTATCACTTCCAAGCAGTCCTTCATTCTAGAGATATTTATTGAGCACCTACTATGTGCTAGAGCTGCTGCTAGGCCCTGGGGGTGTAGGAGTGAGCCAAACAAGGTCACTTCCCTTAGAAAATTTATATATTTTTTTTCGGGGGGGGGGAAGGATTTTACAGAATTGGGTTCTGCTGTATATAAGAGAAACCTCCAGATGACAGTAGCTGATGTTGGCTCTCTCAGTCACTTGTTTATTTGACACGACCTTGTAGAGCATCAGGCCCTCCGTAGGGACTGGGGACCCAGCAGGAAACAAGACTAAAG
>NW_011896941.1:0-316 GCF_000151845.1 Pteropus vampyrus | reverse complement strand
ATTACGAGCCGCAGGGCAGGCTGGGAAACCCAGCAGGATGCTTGGCTGAGGGTTAGGGAGAAAGGGCTGAAGAAGGATGTCTGAGAAAAACGTTCGGTAAAGTCAAGAAGAGTTGACAGGCCAAGAATCCTGCTGAGAAGAGCAGAATTGGGGGGGAGGGGAGATCAGTCAAAGGGAGACCTTTCCTGACACCCTTTTGGGGCTGACCTGGTGCTGCTTCGTGGGAATGTTCAGGACAGGGGGTTTTGCCTTCAGGAAGCTCCCCCCCCCATCTCATTGGGGTGTCTTGTATCACTTCCAAGCAGTCCTTCATTCT
>NW_011896940.1:2644-3589 GCF_000151845.1 Pteropus vampyrus | reverse complement strand
GCTTTGATGTCATCCTGCTCCCTGAGACTTGGACAAAATTAATTGCTTTCTCCTTGGTGCTTTCAGAACACCTTGCATAGTTCTCTATTTTAGAAAACATTAGGTCGTAATAAGTTGTTTATTTATCTCCTTAAGTTTTTATTTCCTTGGAGTAAAGAGTTAGGTCTTTTAAACTCCCATACCTGGATTAATACCTACTGTGAATTGTAATCTCTCTCAAAATGTATATGTTGAAGCCCTAACCCTCAATGTGATAGTATCTGCAGATGGGGCATTTGGGAGATAATTTAGTTTAGATGAGGTCATGAGATGGGGGCCTCACGATGGGATTAGCGCCCTAATAAGAACGGACACTAGACAGCTTGTTCGCTCTCCATCATGTGAGGACACCACAGGAAGGCCAGCTGTAAGCCAGAAAGAGCACTCTCATTATAATCTGACCATGTTGGCACCCTAATCTCAGACTTCCATTCCCCAGAACTGTGAGAAAATAAATTTCTGTTGTTTAACTCACCTCGCATTTGGCAGCCTGAGATGTCTAATATAGTGCTTAACACAGCAAAGAATCCCATAACAATCCTGAATAAACCAAGATGGGGTATTGTCCTGGATGTAAATTCGTAATGGCAATAGGGAATTTGGTTCAATGTGGTAAAAAGAAAAATACCACATTCCCGCTTTCCTGGGTTCTGGTCCTATAGCATCTCTTTATAAATGCACAGTAGTTCAGAGCATGGTTTCAGCATCAGACCCGAGTGTTGGCCTGACTCAGACACTTACTAGTGGTAGGACTATGAGTACTTCATAATTTACCTGTGGCTGTTTTGTTCTCTGAAAAAGGGGTTAAATAACTCTACCTCAAAGAGTTGCTTGAGAATTAAAGGTACAGTGCTTACAGAAATTATTTTCTCAAAAAATGGTAGTTTTAACACTCAAACACCCACA
>NW_011896940.1:0-1034 GCF_000151845.1 Pteropus vampyrus | reverse complement strand
GAAGAACAAAGCTGGAGACATCATGCTCCCTGATTTCAAACTATATTGCAAAGCCATAGTGATCAGAATAGTATAGTACTGGCATAAAGCAGACATGAGGAACAGAATAGAGAGCCCAGAAATAATTGGTCAATTAATATGTGAGAAAGGAGGCTATAGCATACAATGGAGAAAGGACATATCTTCAATGAATGATGCTGGGAAAACTGGACGGCCACATGCAAAAGAATAAACCTAGATTATTATTATGTACCATAAAAAATTAACTCAAATGGATCAAAGACTTGAATGTAAGACCTGAAACCGTAAGACTCCTATAAGAAAACAGGCACTAAGCTTCTTGACATTGATCTTGGCAATGATTTTTCTTTTTATCTGACTTGAAAAGCAAAGGCAACAAAAGCAAAAATAAACAAGTGGAACTACATCAGACTAAAAAGCTTCTACGCAGCAAAGGAAATCGTCAACAAAATGAAAAGTTAACCCACTAAATGGGATAAAATATTTACAAATCATATATTCAGCAAGGGATTAATATGCAAAATATGTAAGGAACTCATAGAACTCAACAGCAAAAACACAATCTGATTAAAAGATGGGCAGGAGGCCTGAATAGACATTTCTCAAAGAAGACATACAGATGGCCAACAGGCACATTAAAAGATGCTCAGCATCACTGATCATGAAGGAAATGTAAATCAAAACCATGATGAGATATCACCTCATACCTGTTAGAACTGCTATAATCAGAAAGGCAAGAGGCACAGTGTTTTCACAAAGACGTGGAACCTTTGTGTACTGCTGGTGGAAATGTAAGTTGGTGCAGCCGCTATGGAAAACAGTATTACGGTTCCTCAAAAAATTAAAACTAGAACTACCATATGATCCAGCAATTCTACTTCTGGGTATTTATCTGAAGAAAAAGAGAACACTAATTTGAAAAGAGATCTGCACGCCCGTGTTCATTGCAGCATTATTTACAATAGTCAAGATATGGAAACAACCTAAGTGCCCATCCATGGATAAATGGATAA
>NW_011896939.1:3784-4899 GCF_000151845.1 Pteropus vampyrus | reverse complement strand
GACCATCGCGTGGCAGGAAGGATCAGCACCGCCATGAGGAGCAGACGTGTCAAAGCGGAGGGTTTCTCGTTGGCGGCTTCTTCTTGCTTTACTGGCTTCACCTTCAACCTGCAGTTGCCATGCGAGACTCTGATGAAGTCATGTGTCATTTTGCAAAGGGTAGGTTTGGCTAAGACGAAAAAATAAGGTCATCTCACACCCCGAAAATGAGACGCCGACGTCGACCTGAGTGCTGATGCTCATGAAGCTAATTTTCTTCTTAAAAAATGGTGCACCCGTATAGGTAATGTGTATGGTACATAGGTAAGATCGCCGTGCACTCCAATAACTCGAGTGCACCGAGCAAACGCTGTCTCACCTGCCGCGCACGTTCCTCGATGGGCGGTAGCAGAACAGGAGGCCTTCGGAAACGTGCCAACAGGCGCTGTCAGCTTCTGCACCTCTTGTGGGTGAGGGATGAAACAGTCCTCGTTATCACAAAGAGCCGTCTCCAAACACACCTCCCGTCTGAGCGATGGCGCCCGCTGGACATCACACTGGCCAGCGGATGTCTTGGCTTCTAAAAGCCATTAGGAGCGCTTTCTGCTTTCCGTCCAAGGCATCCCATGGCTGCTCTGAACGCTCTTTCTGGAAGGACAGCACATTACAGGGCCTCCTCTGTTTTCCCAGGAGGCGCTTTCGAGACCTGGGTGTGATGCTTGGTCCTGTGGTTTGACGCTTGCTGCCATTTCTGAGTTGGGAGACTCACACACTAAGAGGCACTTGGAAGTACAGCACCAAATACCTCGGGAGATTAAAGAGCTCACACATGGCCGGGGTATGGAGTCTTAAATCATTCAAGTTTCAAATGTCCCTTTTTCTTGCCAGGAGAAGGGTGTGCCAGGGGGATGGACGAGCATACCAAGGATGGATGATCGCATTTCATTGAGCCCAAACTTGGTCCAGCAAACCGTGCAATTGACAACAATGCGAACGGAATCTTCATCAAAACAAAGCGTGAGTCCACTCCGGGGGATTCACGGGCAAGCCTTGCTCCACGGAGCTTTCTAGGTGTTTCTGCAGACAAGGTGGTGGGTCCATCTGGAGAGAGCCGGCAAGGCGTGGACCTCGCCCCT
>NW_011896939.1:0-2009 GCF_000151845.1 Pteropus vampyrus | reverse complement strand
AGGGGGCACAGCCTGAGACAGTGGGGGCGGGGGGGGTGGTAGGAGTGAGATGGGTAGAATTGGCTGTCTCCTCTCTTCTGGGTGAACAAATATATAGATTTGGTAAAAACCGAAATGCCATAGGATATCTTAATGACGAAGAGCTCAACTAGTCCATCATTTAAAAAAATGTATACAAACTCTGTCCACGCTGTCCGAACCGTCCCTGTGTCATCGTTTACCTCGTCCTTTCGTTGGGAACCACACGAGAGTTTCCGCCTTTGCAGACAGGAAAAGCCACAGGTGCCTGCCCCCTCCCAGGGCAAAGCGGGGATTTGTCCCCTTCCCTGAAATTCTGTCCGAAGCTCCCACAGAGCTCTCTGCTGAGCAGAGCACATTCCACTCCGTTGGGGGCGGGGAGGGTGTGCGCTGACATTCAGAGGAGACTTTGAGCCGGACTCTACTGTTTGGTAAATGAAGAGCTCATCAGAATTAGAACGATCCCGTTTCTTGAACACCATTGAGACGCGTGAAAGTAGCGTGTTTGAAATAATTAGCTTTGGAGCGTTTTAAAGCAGTTTCGAACTTTTCACAAGTCTTGACTTCTTTTTAACCAGTGTCAGAGGACTATAAATTATTCTTGGGAAAAAAAAAAAAAAACCCAGTCCTCTAGTTTATAAGACTCAAGCGGACAAAAGGACGTGTTAAACACCCCAGAACGATCAAAATCTGGAACGTGGGGAATTTCCTAGGACCAACGCTGTTCCTGCAACAAATAAACCACCAGGAAACAGAGGTGGGGGACCCTGTCGGTTAAGACCCGTAAGAAGCATACGAAACAGGTGCAAGGTAGACACCTCGTCTAGACTGAGATTTGGACAAAAATGATGGTGAGATGCGCATAGAACCACGGAAGAGAACAGCGCCTGGGTATCTGATGATTTTAAGAAACCATTGTTGACTGTGATAATGGCATTGTGTTTATTTTCGTTGTTGTTTGGTTTTGAAGAGTCTGTAGGAAAAGTCCTGCGACGTCTGAGATCTGCTTTTAAACAACCGCTAGAGACGGGGGAGGTTGGGCGGGGCCGATGGCTGCCGAGCTGGCGTTAGGTTCGCGGGTTCACGGCGCTGTTCTCTTGACTCGGGTGTTTGTTTCAACTTCCTATGAAAAGCATTTTCAAACAGTCGGCGAGTGGGTCTTCCTGAGCTTGAGCCTCTGCGTGGAGAACCAAAGCCCTTCGGGGCTGTCTCCGGCACCCCCTTATTATGATTTTCCTCGTCTAGACAAGGGACCTCGGGCATTGCCCAAGGCCTCTCAGGCGCAGGTGACTCAGTGCAGATGGGGCTGACACTGCCACCTCATCGTTGCTCGGAGGGGCAGGACGCAGGTCCCACAGCCTCGTGCCTGGCAGCTCTCGAACAGGCACATTTGTTTGGGGTCACGAGAGGGTCTGGTCCTCGACAAAGAAATCACTTCTGAATGTCGAGCTCTTGGCCCACACAGCAGCCCTGTTCTTATTTGACTGTTATAAACACGCATACGCTTATTGCAGAAAAATCAATAAAAACACAAACAAGAGGAGAAAAGAAAACCGTGACCTCACCTTTTTTTTTTTCCAAAAATGAAAACAACTATATACAAATCTTCCACTAAATAATTCTCAGGAGGTTAAAAAAAATACCCCTCCATGTTTTCCCAAACTGAGTTAAAAAGAGTTTGAAAATCTTAGCACCTCTCCTACTTAGAAAGAAATTTAAAAGGGAACTAGGCCATTTTTTTTAGAGTCCTCTTATTTTAAAAGCAAATGAATTATTTTAAGGGTTGCATAAGAATTCTGGGTGCTGGAGTGCAGACTTGGCCCTTCCCGGCGCCCCCCATGCGTGCCAGCGAGGGGAAGCAGCGTCATTCCCAGGGCCGGGCGGGGACGCGGGGCGTGGAAAGCAAATCCTTTCCCTGTGATTTTTTGAAATATGGCTCTAGAAAAGTGACCCATCTTTTAAAAAAAAAAATAAAACTTTCCCTACCAACA
>NW_011896938.1:0-4373 GCF_000151845.1 Pteropus vampyrus | reverse complement strand
ACCACAGCAGCCCATCACAGCCGTATATCCTCTCCTTTCTTCTAGACAAAGTACTAGCATGTGGCCTTCCATTATCCAGGCTTATTGCTCTCTGCTGAGAATGATTTCTCATTACTGTGGTGGACTCAGTGCCCAGTGTGATTCTGGCTTTGGGAAAACACAGACAGAAAAGAAGCTGACCAGTTTTTCCTGCTGACCCTGTGGGCAGGGGCTTGAGGAACTACTGCAGCCTTTCTCATGGTACCAGGCCCTTCAGAGAATCTAACTGTCATCTCTTTATTATCCATGACCTTCACTGGCAGCCTCACTTGTAGAGCACATCAAGACTTTTTAAAAACTTGTTATTAATTTATTTTTATTTTTAAAAATATGTTTTAATTATTTTAAAAATTATTAAGTACTAATTATTAATAAAGAGTAATTTCTAATGACTATAATGAATCACAAAATTTTAAAGTTTACTTTAGTTATAAAAGTAATATTTGTTTCTTATAAACAAAACTAATATACAAAAATAAATATTAACCTTCTCTGACTTCTCTCTATTCTTCACACCTGAGGTAACAGAAATAAATAGTTGATATATAATCTTATAAATATACATAAATATGTATACGTAATTTTGTGGTTTGATATTTACAAATATAAAATCATAGTGTACATATGGCTCAGCAATTTGTTCTTTTTCACTTAATATATCATGTATATCTTTCCAGATCAATAGGTATATTTGCTAGGATGTTTGGTTGCTATATCAAAGATATTACAAAATACAGACACTTAAATGAGACGTAGGCTTACATATCTGTAATGGTTAATTTTACGTGTCAACTTGACTGGGCTAAGGGATGCCCAGATAGCTGGTAAGACATTATTTCTGGATATGTCTGTGGGAGTGGTTCCAGAGGGGATTAGCATTTGAATTGATGAACCAAGTAAAGCAGATGGCCATCCCCAGGGTCTGTGGATATCATCCAGTCTGTTGATGGCCCCAAAACCCATGGCCCCTACTCTTGCAACACTGCCTTCTCTCCTCCAGCCTGCATCTAAAGCCTCATGTGGAGTTTCCAACAATCAGTTGAAGAGGAAGAAAAATCTCAGAACTGGTTTACAGGTGGTTGGTTCTTCATGAGATTTAGGCACCACCTAAAAGTAGACAGCTGTAGCACTCCAGCTCCTTTCTGGGACATCCCTGAGGGACAGTGGTGAAGGAAAATTCTCTGAGTGAGAACTTTGGACAGTGCACTTGGTATTCACTTTACCTGAAAGGAGAAATGGCCAGACATATGATTACATACCAATTCATCGGCTGCAGCCAATGGTTTGGCTGGATAGTCAGGGACTTGAACATGATTGGAAAACTGGTAGCAATGAAATTCGAGGAAGAGGTATGTAGCCCTCACTGAATGGACAAAAAAGTAAACACTAGCCAAAGGGTAACCTCAGCAGAGGAGGATTTTAATAATCAGGTGGATAGAGTGACCTATTCTCTGCATACTAGTCAGCCTTTTTCTCCAGCCACCCCTGTCATCACGCAGTGGGGCCACGAAGAGACCATGGTGGCAGGGATGGAGGTTATGCATGGGCTCAGAAACATGGGCTTCCACTCACTAAAGCTGACTTGGCTATAGTCACTGCTGAGTACCCAATCTGTCTGCACTAGAGATCAACACTGAGCCCTCTATATAGCACCATTGAAAACCACAAAGATTTTCTCATCAGTGACCATAAACAGTGAAACGATATATTTAAAGTGATGATAGAAAAGAATTCTCAACCTAGAATTTTATATCCTGAAATAATAACCTTCCAGAATGAAGGTGAAATAAGAAAACATTCTCAAAGGAAGAAAACGAATGGAATTTGTCTCCAGCAGATCTATTCTAAAAGAAATGCCTTCAGGCCAAAGGGAAAGGATATTCAAAGGAAATTTATATCTTCAGAAGGGAAGAAAAAACAACAGAAATGGTAACCATCTATTAATATAAGTATAAAATATACTATACATAAGTATAAAATATTATTTTTTCCTCTTGAGTTCTTTAAAATATATATGACTGTTGAACACAAAAATTATAACATTGTCTGGTGGGGTTTCATTGTATATGCATTTAAAATAAATGACAACTTTAATATAAAGGTCAGTGGGGTATTAGAGGAAGTATATATATGGTTGTAAGGTTTCTATACTTTAGTTGAACTGGTAAATCTTAACTCTAAATAAACTATGAAAGTTTAGAAATATATATGCAATCCTAGAGTAATCACTAAAGGGAAAAATACAAGGAGAGATAGTCAAAAAGCAAATAGATTAGGAAAGAATATGAAAAATTTCTCCAAAGATCCAAAAAGAAGGCAGAAAAAGAGAAGAGAATGATAAATGCAAATAGTCTGAACATATCAGTTAAAAGATAGATATCATCAGATTGAATAAAAAACAAGCCCCGACTATATGTTATTTATGAGAAACCCCTTTTACATATGAATACATGCACAGGTTAAAAGTAAAGGCTGGATAAAGATATACCATGCAACACTAATCAAAAGAAAGCTTGAGTACTTATACTGATATCAGACAAAGTGGATTTCGGAACAAGGGATACTACCAAGAAAATATGATACTACCAAGAATAGGAGTGATATTACAAAATGTTAAAAGGTTAATTCGCCAAGAGAACATAACAATCATAATTGTGTATGTACCTAATAACAGAGCTTCACATTGCCTGAAGCAAAAATTGATGAAATTGAGTCAGCACTCTTCAAAGTAATTGTTAGAATAAGTAGACAGAAACAAATCGAAGAATTAGAAGACCTGAATGACACTATCAACCAACTGGATCTAATTGTCATTTACAGAACTCTCCCCTAACCCTTGCAGAATACACACTCTTTTCAAGTGTACAAAAAACATTCACCAAGATAAATTATTTTCTGGGCCATAAAACAAACCTGAATACATTTAAAGGAATTGCAATCTATAAAGTGTGCTCTCTGACCATAATGGAATTAAACTAGAAATCAATAACAAAGATATCTGGAAATCCAAATATTTATAAACTCAAATTTAATAAATATTGCCTGAATGTTTCCCCAAAGGCTTTAGCAAAGCAAATTCCTATGTGTGAGAGTGTTTGTTTCTTGGAGAGAATTTCTTTCTTCAAAGGTTGTTTGGAGGACAAATAAGATTCATCAGTGATCCCTTTGGGATAAACACCTTAGAAGAGGAAATATATATAATAGAATAGCATGAGATTTTGGGCTAACTGGTTATGTGACCTTAAGGAGAACACTACACTTCTCGAAATTTTACTTCACCATAGCAAAGAGTCACTACTGAAGCCACCGGAGTCTGATGACTGGGCTTCCACTCCTGTCACCATTGCTTACTAATATGTTACCATTATTGGGCAAATTAATTAACTTTCCTGAGCTTCAGTTTCATCACCTGTATAATAATAATAATGATTCAAGTCACCTTAAGCCCTGGTTTGCCTGGGACGGTCCTGGCTTATGCTTGTTGTTCTGCTATCACTGTTGATAGTGTCCTGGTTGCAGTGATAAATATATGCTTGCTCTAATAACACTACCTACATATTACAGGGTTGTCAACAGGAGTAAGTCAGCTATTTTGTATAAAATGTCTAGAATGGTGCCACGCAGTCAGGATCATACCCACCTTTTCAGTATATTTGAGTGCCCGCTATGGTCCAGGCACTTTCCCAGGTGCGAGCTACGGGGGGGTGGGGAACAGGACAGACACTCGGGGTCTGGGGCCTGGTGTGGTGGTTAAGTGAGCAGGCTCCGATGCTAAACTACCAGAGGATGAATCCTGGCTCTACTCACTATTGGCTGTGTGACCTTGAGCAAGTAATTTTAGTTCATATCTGTCCTATGAGTTGTTATGAAGATTGAATGAGTTAATACTTGCAAAGCACTGAGACTAATACCTGGTACATAGTAGGTGCTATATACATATTTGTTAAATAAAATAAATAGAACTTACATTCTAAATGTTAGGAAGATTAGATGCATTGGTATATGCAATGGTTATATGTATTTATACTGGAGACTTGTCTTTTTAAACTAAAGTTGTTCTTCCTGGTGGTTTTCCCAAAACAAAAGAAGACGCCTCCCAAGGTGAATGATGTCTCCTCCACTTCTAGAGCCAGAAGACTTCCAGGAGCTTTTAGAGGGCAATTTTCCTAACTTAAAAAAAAAAAAAAAATTACCATCCCATAATATTTTCACAACCATAGAAAATAGATATTAATATGGTTCTTATAAGGAAACTGAGGCTGAAAGACTCTCAAAGTTATAGAGCTTTGTGTCTTTTTGATCAAGTTTTTGGCGAAAGTGTTAAGGTGACTGTG
>NW_011896937.1:4938-5348 GCF_000151845.1 Pteropus vampyrus | reverse complement strand
CAGGGGGATGAACTTGAACGCTGAGGAAACGGGCATGTTCTGTGCATTTCTTAGCGGGAAAGCGGATGCAGCCTTCTGTCCCCACCTCGCAGACCATGAAGGCAGCAGGACGAATTTCGGGGGCTCCATTTTCGGAAGTCAGATGGGTTTCTGGATTGGAGGTGGAGGGGAGCGCCCGAACTTCCACCAGGCGTTGCTGCCCCAGGAGAGGTTTAACCGCAGTGGGCAGGATGGGGCTCACCTAGCGAACCCTTCTAGCCACAAAGAGCTTGTCCCTGGCTAAGACCTTGGGGCTTCAGGAGGCCACGTGGGCGTGTTCCCAGCTTTGGGCGTGTCAAGGAGTCTTGTCTCCAGCTATAGACAGGACAGACTGGAGGCTCGAAAGGCAAAACGGGACCACAGAGTGACTT
>NW_011896937.1:0-1178 GCF_000151845.1 Pteropus vampyrus | reverse complement strand
TTGGTATTCCGAGACTGGGCGTTTAACTACCCCAGCCCCGCGTGGCCTCCTCGAAAGTGGAAAGTTCTTCCCTGTCTCCTCTCCAGCTTGCTGAGTTCTCCGAGGGTCCCTGTGACATAGGGTGGGTGGCACGGCATCTAACGGGGCCCTGTGCATTATGGTTCAATAATGCTATGTTGCTAGGCCGAGTGGTAAAGACACCATCTTTAAGAGCCACTAACCCACGCCTTAAAAGCTTACAATTTTAAATATTCCTTCCCCCGAACAACCCAGGGTCAGTAAAGCTGGAGATCGTGACTTGAAGAAGTTAGGTTAGGGGTGGAAATTCCTTGCAATTAACTCCCAGAACTGGCTGCTTTCGCAACAATGTAACGCCTGTTTGTGGCTTTCGTGCCAGGTGGCCCATCTCCGCTGGTGGGCTGGTACTTATCTGCAAGGGTAGCCTGGCACCCAAGCTGAGCCTTTTTTTCCCTCCTCCTTCTGATTCTGTGGCCGCAGAACTTCCTGGGGGAGTGACAGGGCATAAGATGAGAGACGTGGCTCTGGGGAGGCCACTGATCTCACGGGAATGGGTTTGGAGCCAGGAGCAAATGAGATCATGGGACGGGCTCAGAAAAACACTAGCAAAGAATGAGATCTGAGCAAATGAGTTAGCTTTTACCCTATGATGCTTTTCAAAGTGGTTCCCCATAAGCCATACGATTCGAACAGTGGACCTGTGAAGTACGTAACAGGGAAACTGAGGTCCCCCAAAAAAGGAAGGGACTATTCCCACATCGTTTGCTTCAACTTAATCTTTAACTTCCCTGTTCTACAACAATCCCACTAGCGATTTCTTTTGTGCTGTGCACTAAACAGGGCGCTTGAGGAGCATTAATCAGCTCGATGGAATCCTCCCAACTCCCCTAGGCGTATCAATGACCCTCACAGTTCAGAGGAGAAGTAGGGATTCCAGGCATCCAAGCGACTTGCCCAAGGCCACAAAGCCAAGGGGGGGCCAGGGCAAGATTTGAATCCTGGTTCTGTCAGAGGCCAGGTTCTCCTGCCCCTTAAGTCCAAGTGGTCTTCTTCGGAGATCCGCGACCACCTCTCAGTTCCAATTCGCTAGGACCCAGCTTCGGTAGAGTGGCTGGGAGATGGCTTTCCTCCACCTTTTTACACTTCCCTGAGGGCCTACC
>NW_011896936.1:3370-4398 GCF_000151845.1 Pteropus vampyrus | reverse complement strand
TACTCATATATTCCCATCATCAGTATTTGTAACTTCCCTGAGGGTATATTGTGGAGAGCAGATTGTAAGCTGACAAGGTCCTTGCAATCTGTGAGGTAAACCAAGGGTTGCCTCGCCACAACGAACCCTCCTAAGAATGGAGAAGTAAGAACTGTTCTGGGAACAATGTGGTGTTGCTCTGAGACGGGTGTATGCTCATCGCCTCAAGCAGACAGAACTGCAAAAGATCATAGCAGGGTGTGGGGTGGGTGATTGTGCAGAGGATGATCTTATCTTAGCCAGCAACTGTATGCTCTTGTATAAAAGCAGCCATTGCTCCACCATCAGTGGACAGTGGACGTCCTGATCCCAGCTTTCTGTCTTCTTTCTTTTCTTAATCTCCCACTGTTCCCACTCAGGTACATTCTCCAGAGCCACGCCAGACATGGCAGGATTTGCCACTTGCTGGACGCAGCAGTTACTGCTCTCATATGAGAGGGTGATGGCTTCAACCAGGCGGGAATGGTGGGCGTTGGTCCAGTTCTGGGTGTATTTATAAAGGAGAGCAGGTGTGATCGATTCCTGAGGTAGATGGCGGTGTGTATGAGTGAGAAACAAATGAAGGGTGATGCTGAGAAGCTTTGCCATAATTAAAGAGAACAGTGGACATGAAACTGATGGTGATGGAGGTGGTATGTGGAGAAGGCAAATTGGGTTGGGAAACCAGGACTTCGCCTATACTTGCAGCCGCTGGCTCCCCAGCGCTAGCATCACCGCCTCAGCTCCGCCTCAGAACATCAGGCATTAGATTCTCACAGGAGCACTAGTCCCTGGCTCCAGAAAGGTGGGGGCCACCGCTTTAAGGCACCAGCACTGTGCAAGGCACTGTACTACACAGAGGGGACATCAGTGAATGCAACAGGCAAAGGACACAGCCATTGTGGACATTACGATCTAGTAAGTGGATTATATAATGTCAAGAAGTGATAACTCCTATGAGGAAAAATAAAGCCTAGTAATAGATAGTAATGTATAGGTTGTAATGAGGG